>NC_037673.1:12090137-12142345 GCF_003255815.1 Theropithecus gelada | reverse complement strand
TTTTTTTTTTTTTTTTTTTTTTTTTTTTTGTTGAGACGGAGTCTGGCTCTGTAGCCCAGGCTAGAGTGCAGTGGCCGGATCTCAGCTCACTGCAAGCTCCGCCTTCCGGGTTCACGCCATTCTCCGGCCTCAGCCTCCCGAGTAGCTGGGGCTACAGGCGCCCGCAACTTCGCCCGGCTAGTTTTTTGTATTTTTTAGTAGAGACGGGGTTTCACCGTGTTAGCCAGGATGGTCTCGATCTCCTGACCTCGTGATCCGCCCGTCTCGGCCTCCCAAAGTGCTGGGATTACAGGCTTGAGCCACCGCGCCCGGCCCAGTGTATGATTCTTAGAACAAAATTTAAAATCGACTCTATTCCTCAGCCTATTTTATAAAACCTTTATATTTCTTCCCTCCGCAGAATTCCCACCTTAGAGTTATTCTTGTATTGCAATATTATTATAAGACTCAACGTAAGGAATTTAGGTTGCTTTTCTTTTCTATTCTATATGTATACACTTTTAGGAGTTACAAATGCAGTTTTGTTATATGGAGGTATTGCATAGTGATGAAAGTCTGATTTTCACATTTTTATACAATATATTTTTATTAAGATTACATATGTTTGTAATTATAGTTATAGCTATTCCTTAACTTAACAATTTGGAAATCCTAATAATGAATACATTTATTATATGTCTATGAAAACTATTGCAAAAGGAAATTGGCCAGGCCACATGGCTAATTTATTTGTAATAAGCAACAGGTTTGTTGAAAAAAGCTCTGAAATAAACAAGACAAGATGAACTACATAATGCACTATAGTAGCAAACTCTAGAGTATAATTACATGATACGTTGTATGATTCATGAGTTTCTTTACATATATGGACAAATTATTGGCTTTAATTACAAATGAAAAATAACCAAAAATTTAGAAAAAATACATATATTTACATAATTCTAAATCTCTTTAAGGAATGGTGGAGTGTCCAATAAATTACGGATAATAATCAGAGGTAGAACTGTAATAAGTAAGTAAATAAGCAACAGTGAGGGGTGTAAATCAAGAAAAAGCAAGATAAAGTTGACTATTGCCTTGGAGGAATTTGCCAAGCTTGTTTTCTGTAACCACGTCAAAAATGTTAAAGAACCTTCTCAATCAAGGATGTCAGATCAAAGTCTTCATGAAGAGACTCAGCTCACAGTATGGGTAAACTATAAATACACAAACACTCCCATTTATACCCCCAACACAAACTCACCTGTAGACACTCAAATAAAAAGATGTTTCATCTGACATGGCCTTTGTACTAGACAGAGGAGGGGGTCTCCTCTGAATATCAATGACCATTAACTACCTATCATATAGGTTTGGACCCAAATGATTCACTAACCACAAAATTTAAAACAAACAAACAAAAAACTAAAAATGCACTTTCTGAGATTTGTTTTGTATACTGCAGAAGCAAGTAAGACTCTTCTTTTTGTCTCCATTTCAGAGAAAATGCCTCATACCATTCCCTAAATAATTTTAAACATAAATCTCAAATGAACATACCCACAACATAAAATTACAAGAAACATGAAATAATAAAGCCCATTAACAAAAATCCAAACAAAAATAAACAGAACCATTAGAAAAATACTTATTGAGATTATTGATTATGGAATATAAAATAAACAAACATCGGTAAGAGCATTAAGAAAATAAGATGAAACCTAAAGTATAAGTATGGAAATAGACACTATAAACACTAATAAACATATTTGAATATATAAAACTTTATAAAAATATAGAAGGGTAAATTTAAAAACCTAAAATTTTTCAATTCAATGGATGAGACAAAGTATATTTTAAAAGCTGAAAGGAAAATTACTAAAGAAAAAAAAATACCAGTAAGTTTATTAAGAAAATATTACTGAGAATAAAAGAAATGGAAAAAATGGAAGTGAGTTTAAGAGGTTAAACTTAAAAATGCCTGAGAATTTTCTAGAGCTAGACAGTTTAGAAACTATATATTTTGAAAGTACAATAAATCCCTAAAGGGACATATAAAAATAACAAAATAAAATAAAATGGCACCTAGATAAATTTACCTGACATTTCAAAGCACTAAAAGCAATGTTGAAAACCTAATACTTAATAGTTGGAAAATACAAATCACAAAGGAATACCAGTCATGTGCCACACAGTGCTTTATTTAATGACAGGCTTCATATATGACAGCATTCCTACATTGTAGTATCTTATTTTTACTGTACCCTTTTTTATGTGTTTAAATTTGTTTAGATACACAAATACCATTATGTTACAACTGCCTACACTATTCAGTACAGTAGTATATTATACAGGTCTGTAGTGTAGGAGCAATAGATTACATGATATAGCCTAGGCTTGTAGGAAGCTATACTATATAGGTTTGTGTGAGTACACTCTACAATGTATAAAATTGCATAGAATTTCCTCTAGTCTATTGGTATAAGGTGTACATGAAGCATGCATGAATTTTGTTTCATCTTGAGTTCTATTTCCAACATATCTCATTATGCATATTGCAAGTATTCCAAAAATAAAAAAAAAACTGAAATCCAAAACACTTTTGATCTCCTGCATTTCAGATAAGCAGTAATTAACCAGTACATAAATATAAATATTTTTAACTAGTCGGTGGATATTTATTTTCAATAACTATTTAATAAGAAAAGGAAAGGTAATGAAGTTTCTGTCTGATGACATTAAAGACAAAAACTATTCTTGATCCAGGTCAGAATGTGAATGATTATTTTGCACTATTTCTCTCCATTGGAACCAATACCCTACAGCAAAAGTAGAGAGATACTATTGATAACACCATTTGTCTACAGATGCAATTTAAATAAACTATTGTAAGTAGAAACATTTGAAATTAAAAGTATCTTCTCATTCATGTAGTGTGGTCTTAGGTTTTGAATATTACTGAAAGTACTAATTTAACTTTAAAACTATAGCATTGGAAGACAAATATATCAACAAAATAAAACGTGATCAATCTCACACAAAAGAGTTAAATCAACTTTGAAATCTAGGTTAGCTTGGAAAACCTGTTGATCTTTTTTTGTTAGTGTACTTTCAAATCAGAATGTTTTCACTGTAGAATGCAGTTAGTCAATTATCCATGATGTAGTCATGAAAACGAATTTGAAATCTCAGTTTCTCAAGAAGGGAGGGATTTGTATCCAACTCAGATTTTGTGTAGCTTTATCTGATAATGTTGTGTTGAGAATCGTAACAGCCGATTTTCATTGGTGATATCAACCTGTCGCCCAGATGATGATGTAGTTGTCTGGTTAGTGTACGTAAGTAATTTTCAGTAGTGGGTTGTTCACATCTAAAGTTAATACCTGGTTCTTACATTAAACCAGAAAAGGCAAAGTTTTTATCTTCAGGGTTTTTGATCGGGATGCATCTCCTTGATGTAGTTGTGACACATGCTAAATATAAAAAGGCTTAGTTAACTGTGCAAATAGAAAATGTAAACCTAATCTTGTGTACAGTATATATAAAATTTACTTAGTTTTATGACTGCAACCATATCTAAAAATTAAGCTAGGAGTTTAATTAGTGAAACATCTAACTGCTGTGTAAATAAATGAGACAACTTGTCTTTTAAATAACCAATAAAGTTACTCATCAATTATGTGTAGTAGGAAATAAATTTACAATATAATCTACATTAAAATTAATATCCATACAATAACAATATATCTATGACTTTTGGTGTATTTATTTTAAGAGCCTGAACATAGAATACAATGTTTCTTTTTTAAGGAAGCAGTGAGGATTCTGGTAATAAAGTCACTTATATTACTTTTTTCCTCCAAATTGTATTTGTTTGACATTAGTAGCATTAATAACAGGTTAGCAGGCAATGACTATTTTATAAAAATTGACAGCGTTGTCCGTTTTGTTCTGTTTTAAGTATTCATAGCTGATATTAGTTTATTTTAACCATTTATAAATGTCATTAGAATAACCAATGATAGTGTTACTAATTAAAATCTTAGAACGGTGGGTAAGGTGTTCAAGAGTAAGGAAACAGCCTGGCTTTACTGAGATTTTAGGTGATCTCACTTGTGAAAACTTTATTGCTTCTAATATTTTTTTAAAAATTAAATAATATTAAATGTTGTTGGGTCCAAATTCTTAAAGCTTTGAACTTCTCTGAGATAGGTTGTTTTTATGTTATGGAATTCCTAAGGGCATGCCAAGTGAATTGGGAAAACGGTCCCATAACATCCGAGGACTTATCCTTGCTGTTACTAGCCTAGACTGTTCCACAAGGGTATGGCAGTAATCTTAGCAGCCGGTCTTCTGGAAAGGGCTGGAACTTGACTAAGAGCATGTATGGAAATCTGGAAGACTGGCTTTTAGTCTAGCATCCTAACACTGCTTAAAATCAAGCTCTCTCTTCCTGTTATGTAGTAAGCACATGGTGACTAACAATCTTGAGAGCCTTTTTCACACGCAAGATTGGCCACGTAACATGGTGGCTGCTTGGAAGCAGAACAAGAAGCCCTTCATCAGGAGGGTTTCCCAACTCCCTGTGAACTTTGTGAGGCATTAATATCTTGTCTTTCAGCTGCCAGAGACACCGCTCTCACACAGGAGTCTGCTTCTGACCAACATCCTCTGTCAAGCTATAGATAGCTTCTGACCTCAGGTTGCCATTCTGAACACATAACAAAAATAAAACAAGAGAAAGCATAATGTATAAAATGTTATTCAAAAAAAGAATGATGAAACAATGAACTAAATCCCGGACAGTAAATATTCTGTCTTCAAGATCCCAAATGGAAAATTTTTTAGAAAAACTTTTGCTACCTTTCCTACTTTTTGTCATGTGCATCTGGAATACTAGAGAAAGGCTCCCTAAGGTTTGCTGGAAAAATACCTTAGCTTCCCAGGTGCAGAGTTCTATTAGTCCAGACAGTAGAATTAGATTCCCACCACCACCACTCAGCACCTAAGCCAGAGAAACAAGCAAGAGAAGCCTGCTGCTGGGGGAGGGGCAAGAATTCAGATAAGATCCCTAGTTTTGCACCAAATGTCCAAGGACTGAAGAAAATGAGAGACAAAGCAGAAACTCGTAAGAAAGATCTAAGCATCACTCTAAGCCCAAGGCAACAACATCCCATCTTTAATTAAAACCACACTGGGCCGGGCGCGGTGGCTCAAGCCTGTAATCCCAGCACTTTGGGAGGCCGAGACGGGTGGATCACGAGGTCAGGAGATCGAGACCATCCTGGCTAACACGGTGAAACCCCGTCTCTATTAAGAAATACAAAAAACTAGCCGGGCGAGGTGGCGGGCGCCTGTAGTCCCAGCTACTCGGGAGGCTGAGGCCGGAGAATGGCGTGAACCCGGGAGGCGGAGCTTGCAGTGAGCTGAGATCCGGCCACTGCACTCCAGCCTGGGCGACAGAGCGAGACTCCGTCTCAAAAAAAACAAACAAACAAACAAACAAAAAAAAAACCACACTGGAGGCCGGGCGCGGTGGCTCATGGCCTGTAATCCCAGCACTTTGGGAGGCCGAGGCAGGCGGATCACGAGGTCAGGAAATCGAGACCATACTGGCTAACACAGTGAAACCCCAACCCCGTCTCTACTAAAAATACAAAAAAAAGTAGCCAGGCATGGTGGCAAGCACCTGTGGTCCCAGTTACTCGGGAGGCTGAGGCAGGAGAAAGGCTTGATCCCGGGAGGCGGAGCTTGCAGTGAGCAGAGACTGTGTCACTGCACTCCAGCCTGGGCGACAGAGCAAGACTCCATCTCAAAAAAAAAAAAAAAAAAAAAAAAAGGCCACACTGGGAATTTGATGTTTGTGGAGCACTGAAAATGATAAAAACAAAACCCAAACCTAGTTCAACTCATGACAAGACAGAATTCCTCACTCTGACTGCTTGACAGATGAAAATGTGTGCCCATTTCCCTGCATTTCTCTGTGTAGTTTTCATTTATCTCAGTTCCTAGCATTCTTCTACAATTAGTGTCTGGCTTTCAAACAAATATGGGATACACAAAAAGGCAAGAAAAAAAAACCTATTTTCAATAGGTAAAGCAAGCAACATAACCAGACCTAAAGATGTGGCTCTTAGTGAGGACTATGATTAATACACACATTTAATGCATGTAATATTTATTTCATTGTATGCAATTTTTACATAAAGTCTATAGTCATGTTGCAGATTCAAGTTAATAATATGTGAAGTAATCAAGGGGAAATGTATTGATATCTTCAATATACACTGAAATTTATTCAAAAATGAAATGTGTTAATGGATGAAAGATCAATAAATTAAAAGTGTCTGACAAAACAATATAATAAAATCTTAATTATAGAACCCTGAGGTTATGTAAATTCATTCATTTTTTAAAATATGAAAATATTCACAATATAATATTGGAAAATATAAATTAGATGGCATATATTTCAGAAAATCCATATTGTGCATTGTGCAGAAATATACTCCAGGCTAATTAAAGGGTTAAATTTAGGAGAATAAACTTTAAAATGTTAGAAAAAGTATAGAAAAAGATCCTAGCAATTTCAGTATCAGAAATGATTTAGTAAACAAGACAAAACCTGGCCTAAAAATTTCCAAAGATCAGATCTGAATGTTATAAGAATGTGTAAACCCTCCCATCATATATACTGATGTAAAATGCCAAATTGCAGTGAACTGCATTGTCACAAAAAAGTGAAAAATATGAGTAATGCAATTAACAAAAATGTCTTAGTGCTCTGTAATTTCTGATTACAATAAATTATTATTTTTATAATTTAAAAACTTCATTACAAAAAGATGAAACTGTCCAGAGTAGTTTTCTATCATTAAAGCTATTTAATTTCTTATTAAATATTGATCCAGAAAGTGACTACATATCAAAATCTATACTTGTCCATGGCATATGTAAATGCAGTCAGGGATGTTAATGACACTTGATGCCATCCTGAGAGCTTTAAAAGCAGACACTGCTATGAATCTTTCCTATGTATACACATTTTTAACCTTATCTTTTTAAAAGCTCTTCACTGCCAGTCACAATATAGCTTCATTCTCATAGTTGAACCATTAAATAAAAGCACAAAATGATAAATATCAATTTTTGATACATTTTTGGCCATGTAGGGAAAAGTTTCTAGAACCATTTATTTTATTCTAAAAAACTGTGATAATATAGGCAAATATATCCCCTTGTTCAGCCTAATAATAAACATCTCCATTTAGACTGAAATAAATGTAATTACATAAATTATTATTGGTTTTATGCATCAAAGAAATAGCTGATGTAGACTATTATTTTCATAGAAATTGTTTTCAGGCTACAATTAATTTCAATTATGATTATCTGTAGCAACAGCAATGTGATATAGATTTAAAGACAATCCACGCCAAAACTGCTGAAGCTATTCCTGGAATAAACACTGCAATGTATACTATTTTGAGAGAGCCCTATTCCACTTAGCAATAAAAAAAAAGTACAATGGCCAGCGTGTGCCTGAAATCTTATTTTACATATTCACATTGGTCCATAAAACTATTAGAAAAAATACTAAGTATATGGAGAATGTACATATGAGATTGGAGATGGTAGAAGCCTTATCTGAAAAAGTTCAGATAACCAGAAGAAATGATCAAATTATATAGAATAAGCTAGGTCTACCATTTTGTGGTTTTAAAAAATTACTCTAGTATAGGAAGAGCTAATATAGCCAACTTTTCAAAATAGTGAATAATTCCATTAAAAGCCAGCTCACTGTGTTTAGATTTAGAGAATTTTAAGAGCCTTTGGTACAGTCTTTGATGTGATCAAACATTATGGTTCCCTAAAGATCCCAGTATGTCTGGTCCAATTAATTTAATGGAGTTCACAAAAAATTACTCTTACCTTGTCCTTGATTCAAGAAAATCCCTGAATGATACTTAATTAACTTTTACTATAGACTTGGAAAGAGATCAAACATTACCAAAAGAAACAAATACACCACAAACCAACAATATGAGCAACAGAAGATAAGAATCAATAGGACAAAAAGAGAGGGTAAAAAGGTAAGTTATGAGTGTTGTTTATAGGTGAAATAATTGTGTTTCACTAAGAAAACACAAAATACTCCAAAGGTTACTTCTGCTAATCACAGGCAAAATGAATAATGCTTCCTGATTCAGTCTCTTCTCTTCTCATTTGTATTTTTAAAATATTTTCTTTTAGTGACTTCTTTAACCTAATGGGAATAAAACTGACTCTACAAAAACCATCAGTCCAGGCACAGTGGGCACACCCATAAGTCTCAGTTATTCTGGAGGTTGAGATGGGAGAATCACTTGAGCTCAGGAGTCTGAGGCTGCAGTGAGCTATGACTGTGCCATTGTTCTCCAGCCTGGGCAACAGAACTAGACCCCGTCTCCAGATAATAATAACAATAATAATTAGTTAACTTAAAGAAAAAATAGTAGTCTGGATTATTAGGGATACCGTGTATTCAAAAACATTCTTTTTTTTTTTTTTTAAGTAACAAGGAAATAAAATTCTCTGTGATTTTGGCCTGAGTCTCTATCCACAAGTGTCTGCACCTCAATATTTAGTGCAGCATCCACCAGGAAGATACAGATTTTGCTTCTGGCACTTCAGGCAACAGAAAAAAGTACAAAATCCAATAGAAGCCTTTCTAGAGTATAATCAGTCTTCATTCTCTCCTCACATGCCATTGTTAATTAAATCCTCAATTTTTCTTTCCCCTTTTCTCCCATGCCTCAGGTATTTTCCCTGAGATGTTCAAATAAACATTATGAATGAAAATATTCATTATTTATTCTAGATTCCTGGGAGAAAGTTGGCCGTCAAGCAAAGAGGAAATCTTGTCACTCATCACAGAAAAGTGGGGAGTGGGTGAGTGATTAATCTAAATGTTTTAATGTACATATTTACATTTTGAAAGATCAAGTTTTCCATATTTTAATTAAAGAATAGTTTATTAGAATGGCATGGGACAAAGACACGGCAATGGCAAGGGGATTCTGATTAAATGTCCCAGGGGCCTTATCAGGAAGTTGACATTTGAACAGAGACTAGTCGTAGGTAGCAATGTTATCCTTATGTCACAACCAGAGGAGAAAATTTTCAGGGAGAGCAAACGACCAGTGCCAACTTTTAAAGCATTAACTTTTTTTTTCCAAGAACAAAAAGGAAACCAGTGTAGCTTCAGCCAACTTAGAACAGAGAAATGTTAGTAAAAAATGAGTAAAAGAAAACGGCAGGAGAGTGTTTGAGGAAAAGAGATGATGTAGGGTTTCACAGCCACACCATTGCAAGTACTTGGGTTTTTATTTTGGTGTAATGGAGAACCATTGCAGGGCTTTAAGTAGAAGTTAGACATGATCTAATTGGTGTCCTAAAAGGGTGACTCCATTTTCTATGCTGAAAACACAATACAGTGAGCAAGTGTAGAACCAGAGAGCACAGTTAAAGAGCTGTGTAAGAATTGGGGCCAGCGAGGAACATTCCCTGTGGTAGAAATGGTGGTGGTGGGAAATGGCTGGAATTTGTATTGTGTTTTGAAATTAAAGACAGGTTTTGGTGCTTAGTAGATTATAATAAGTAAGAGGAGACCCGGAGGCTTAAAATTCACTCCACAGAGATTTTTAGTCCCAGCAATAGGAAAAGAGTTTTTATCAGTTAAGATGACAAAGAAACTGCCATTGGAGCAGTTTTGGAGTCAGGGAAGTCAGAATATCAGTTTTAGAAGTGCTAAGTTTGACTGGCTAATTAGACACATAAAAAGAGATCTCTAACAGTCATTTGTATGTATTAGTCTGGAGTTCTTGCAGATATCTGGCAGAAGATAAAAGTTGAGAATTCTTGGGGTTTTATGAGATCACCAAGAAATATGCATAAAGAAAGGACTAAAAGAGAATATGTAAAACGTGAGTGCTCAGGGGGAAAAGAATATTCCAGAAACAGAGACTGAGAAGGAGTAACAGCAGAACGTTGAAGGGAAGCCAAGGGTATGTGGTGTTTTGGAAGCTCAATAAGGAACGATGTCAAGAAGGAGACATACCTCTGCCAAAGCTGATGGTAGGTTCAGAAAGATGAGTGCTAAAATTGACCACTAAATTTATACTATATGAGCGTCAATAGTGACCATAAGAAAAACAGCTTGTTGTCATTGAAGGTATTTGTTGTTGAGAAGCGGAGGACGTTAAGGAGAGGGCAAAAGCCAAATAAAAGTAAGTTTAAGAAAAAATGAGAAAAGGAGAATGCAAACACTAAGAATTTGGGACACTCTTGAAAAGTTTTACTAAAAAAGAAACTGGAGAAATGGGATACTAATTGGGAAGAAGAATTATGTGAATGTCTTTTTAAAAACTGGAGAATAACATCATATCTACATACAATTGGAAAAGGCATGGGAGACAAAACAAACTGGCAATGTAGGAGATAGGAAATGTGCTAGAACAATGTTCCTAACTAAAGTCTGCTTTTTAAAAATCTACAAAATTGGAGAGATTGCCTTAAGATAGAAGTTTGGAGAGTTCTAACAGAAGTGTTGCCTAATAGAATTATAATACGCACAGCATAGGTCATTTTAAATTTTCTAACAGCCACACCAAAAAAAAAAAAAGGTAAAAGAAGCCTGTGGAATTCACTCTAATATGTGATTTAACCCAATATATCCAAAATGTTATACTTTTTTTCTTCTGTGCCAGTGAGTTTTATATTTTTCCGTGTTTTATGAAGCTGGATATTGTCCTTTTGCTGCCAGATGTAGGGCTCCCTTAAGCATTTCTTGTAGGGCTGGTCTAGTGGTGATGAATTACCTCAGTTTTTATCTGTGTGGGAAAGATTTTATTTCTGCTTCATTTTTGAAGGATAGCTTCTTATCAATATAACAAATTGAATGAGATATTTTACATTTAATTTTTGTGCTCCCTGTGAATCTAGTGTGATTTTTACCTGACAGCACATCTCACTTTGAACTAGCCTCATTCACTTCCTATGCCCCACAGCCACATGTGGACAGCAGCTATTGTATTGGAAAGCATAAGTCTATAAGAAATTCTAAGCAGGCAGGTAGAAAATGTTAGATGCAGATGCTAGGAGTTGTGATGATGAGAGTTTATGAAATCTATCTTCTAAGAACTTCAATTTACATGGAGAAGAGGAAATGATAGAAAGACAGTTAAATGTGAGGCTGTTGGGATAAGATGCTGAAGGTTTGTGAAAAGACAAAGTATGAAATTGCCACAGAATATGGGAACGTGAAATAAAAGAGGCACATTTGCTGAGTGAATGAAGGGCACTCTTGACGTTAGTGACTGATATGGTTTGGCTGTGTCCCCACCCAAATTTCATCTTGAATTGTAGCTCCCATGATTCCCAAGTGTTGTGGGAGGGACCCAGTGGGAGATAATTGAATTATGGGTTCCCCCCATACTGTTCTCATGGTAGTGACTAAGTCTCATGAGATCTGATGGTTTTATAAAAGGTTTCCCTTTCCTCTTGGCTCTCATTCTCTCTTGCCTGCCACCATGTAAGACATTCCTTTTGGTCTCCACTATGATTGTGAGGCCTTCCCAGTCACATGGAACTGTGAGTCCATTAAACCTCTTTTTCTTTATAAATTACTTAGTCTTGGGTATGTCTTTATCAGCAGTGTGAAAATGAAATAATACAATGAACATGAATTTAAAGAGAATCCAGGCTCAAAACTTAAGCTC
This sequence comes from Theropithecus gelada, assembly GCF_003255815.1. Taxonomy (NCBI): domain Eukaryota; kingdom Metazoa; phylum Chordata; class Mammalia; order Primates; family Cercopithecidae; genus Theropithecus; species Theropithecus gelada. The sequence goes on along the minus strand of NC_037673.1, from coordinate 12,130,607 downwards.
ATTTCTGTATCAGTTGCAATATACTCCTTCTACCCTTCTCCCTTTCTTGTTTATCCTTGTTTTATTTGAATAGACTTGCCAGTTTGTTTTGCCTATGAAATGATTTACAAAAAATATAATTGTTGATTCTATAAGGTATGGATGAATATGAATGAAGAGCCATACAAGGATATTGCTCTAAGAATAAAGTTTCTAATATGTTTTAATAATACCTGTAAATATTTAAAACAAGACAAATGAAAAACCTGGTTTTATATAGATTGAATAGCTTTTTAAATTGCTATATGCACTCACTAGAGTGCATCTGTTGCTTACTATTACAATGCTGAGGCAGTAATTAAATTGGATTTTTATTGCGCTTAAACCGTTCTTTTCTACATAGTTAACTATAACTTTATAAATTGTTATAATTTTATTTATTATCACCTGTCCACTGGTAATAATAAACTATATACACAGGTACTTATTACTGATAAATAAATCAGAAAGAGCTGTTTTATTGTCTAAATGACAAAATCGAAAAATTATATATTTTAGCATTAATATAGTCATTAATTTCATTTTTTTTTTTGCTTTTCTAATTTTATATGTATTGGGTCACATACAGAAATATTCACAGATTATGCTAACATGCAGTGTAGATAAATATATACTATGCAGGTAGCTTTCCTCCTTTATCTTTGCATTTTCGTTATAAATTCATCCATTTGTAATTGCACGTCAGTTCTCATAGAAATCCAAACTTGCTCAATTCAGGAAACTGCAAAAGAAGTTCCAAGGATACTTTGGGATTTACACGGGCCTCAATACACTGGAAAGGTTTTCAGACAAGCCTATAGGATAAGGTCAGCCACATCTCTTAGAGTAGTTAATGTCTTATCCTCTAGGGCAGTCAACTGTGGAGACCCTGGGGTAAGAAGGAGCAGCTGTTACTCATAGCAGACAGGGTGTCCTGGTATGCCCACACCTGTGAGGTTTTTATTTTCTGGAGGAGTGCAATACAAATGGCTAGGGATTCTGACATAACATCACTCCTGTGTGTCTGGATACTTTACCGCTCTTTCTCCTGCCCTCAGCTCATTTCCAGGCACTTCCAGAAACAAAGGACAATCTGTTGTGAGAACTCTCTTGGGAATTTAGGCTGCCTGTGTCGTGTATTACCCAATAATCTTCACTGCAGCTGATGCTCCCACTGCCAAAGCTGTTTCTAATATCAGGCTCTGTACTTTCTTCCTTCCTTTATTTCCTTTTGTAAATCAATGTTCATTTATGACCAATTAACCAGAGTCCCGATCTTTTTGTTGTTGAGACAGAGTCTCTGTCGCCCAGGGTAGAGTGCAGTGGCGCGATCTCCATCTCCGCTCTCCGCAAGCTCCGCCTCCTGCGTTCACGTCATTCTCCTGCCTCAGCCTCCCCAGTAGCTGGGACTACAGGCGCCCGCCACCACGTCCAGCTAACTTTTTGTATTTTTAGTAGAGACGGGGATTTACTGTATTAGCCAGGATGATCTCGATTTCCTGACCTTGTGATCCGCCTGCCTTGGCCTCCCAAAAAGTGCTGGGGTTACGGGCGTGGGACACAGCACCCAGCCCAGAGTCCTAATCTTTTAACAGTAGAAAAACAAGAGGTCCAATGACAAACTTTAACTTAAAATCTTCACAAATGTTTACCTAGTCACAGACATAAAACAGAAATGTATTTTAATTTTACACGTAATAGGGTTGTCCCCCATTTTAACGTAATCTTGCACAACGTGATTTTGTGAAATCACAAGATGGATGAGAAAATGGTATGTTTTCTCTCTCAGATACATTATCTCTGAAATACATGTATATATAAAATGCCCCATTCTCTATGTCAAGGAGAACACGGTTTCTGCTCACATCTATAATGAAATGAAAAAATAGCGTGGCTTGGGTAAGCAAACAATATAGATGACAGCACAGGTAAAATACCATACAGCCATGTGATGCATAGGTATGCTTCAGTCAGCAACAGACTGCATATAAAGTGGGAGTCCTCCCATATATTCTAAGGAAGCTGAAAAATTCCTATCGCCTAGTGACATCACAATGTTGTGGCACTCATTACTCATGGGTTCGTGGTAATGCTGATGTAAACAAACCTACTGCACTTCCCATCATATAAAAGTGTAGCACATACAGTTATGTACAGTAAATAATATTTGATAATGATAGTAAATGACAATGTTGCTGGTTTATGTATTTACTTCGTTATACTTTTTATCATCATTTTGAAGTGTGCTCCTTCCACTTACAAAAAAAAAAAAAAAGGCAGGGCTCTGTGGCTCATGCCTGTAATCCTAGCACTTTGGGAGGCGGAGGCGGGCAAATTGCCTGAGCTCAGGAGTTCGAGACCAGCCTAGGCAACACGGTAAAACTCCGTCTCTGCTAAAATACAAAAGAAATTAGCCAGGCATGGCGGTGTTAGCCTATAGTCCTAGCTACTCAGGTGGCTGAGGCAGGAGAATTGCTTGAACCTGGGAAGCGGAGGTTGTGGTGAGCCAAGATCATGCCACTGCACTCCAGCCTGGGCGACAGAACAAGACTCCGTCACTACCAAAAAAAAAAAAAAGTTAATTGTAAAACAACCTCAGGCAGGTCCTTCAGGAGGTATTCCAGGGGAAAGCATTGTTATCATAGCAGATGGCAGCTCCATGCATGTTATTGACCTGGAAGAACTTCCAGCAGGACAAGATGTACAAATGTAAGACAATGATACAGATTCTTGTGACCTTGCGTAGGTCTAGGCAAATCTGTTTGTGTCTTAGTTTTTAACAAACAAAAAAAAATGCTTAAAATTATAAAAATAAAAATAAAAAAATTTTTAAACAGAAAAAATCTTATAAAATCATAATATAAAGAAATAAATATTCTTGTACAACTGCACAATGTGTGCATGTGTTTTAACTAAATGTTCTTACAAAAAGCCCAAAAGTTAAAAAATTTAAAAGTTCATGGAATAAAGATGTTACAGTAAGCTAAGGTAAATATATTATTGAAGAAAGAAAACAATTTTAATAAATTTAGTGTAGCCTGAATATTCAGTGTTTATAAAATCTACAATAGGGTGTGGTGACGTCCTTGGCTTTCTGATTCACTCACTTCTGACTCACCCATAGCAATCTCCAGTCGTGCAAGCTCCATTCCTGGTAAATGTCTTATACAGGTATACCATTCTTTATCTTTTATACTGTAATTTTACTGTACCTTTTCTACATTTAGATATGTTTAAATACACAAATATTTATCATTATGTTACAGTTGCCTACAGTATTTAGTACAGTTACATGCTGTACCGGTTTGTGGCGTAGGAGCAATAGGCTACAACATATAGTTTAGGTGTGCAATAGGCTGTACGATTTAGGTTTGTGTAAGTACACTTTATAATGTTCGCATGACAAAATTGCCTAATGATGCATTTCTATGCATGTGCATAGAACTTGTCATAGCTATGTGACTAATTGCCTGCCAGTTCTCTTAGGTTTATGCACAATTCCAGGCACACTGCTATACTACAACTTACTTCCTAACAAGGAATGTCTTCTCAAAATTGCAGACTATTTTAATTTCAGCCTAAACTTCCCAAAGAGAAGAGAGAAGGTGGACAGAACATACACATATCCATGTACACATGCATGAACACACACACGTGAACACACACGTGAACACGCACACACCCGTTTAAAAGTATTGGTAGGACTGCAAGTCACAAAAGTTTTGACAGGTCGAAGGCTGAGAGATGAGAGGCATACAGGGAGACGAGCTCAGTATTTAATGTCATTTTTCACCTGAGACTTTTGGCTGGCTCCAAGGAATAAAGGGACAAATTTAGAATTCAAGACCCGTACAAACTCCAGGGTATTATTTAGGAATAATAAGGGATATATACTAGAAGTAAAGGGGAACTAAACATAAATTAGCCCCCACAGATTTGCTCAATCTTTGCTTCGATCAGGGGAATCTGTCACTACATAATAGCCAACCCAATGCAAAAATAAATAATCTCTGAAAAATAGAAACAACATACAGAGCATCAAATCACAATGCCCAAAACACAGGGGAAAAAATATCAAGCATCAAAAAAAGTAGATGGGCTAAGAAATGAGACGGGTGAAGAAACACTGAAAACAGACTAACAGGCAGGCCAGACACTGAAGGACTTTAAAGTAGCAGCAATTAACCCTTTCAAGAAACGAAATGACAAGAATAATTTAAATGGAAGATGTGATGCCATAGGGAATAAAATGGAAATTCTGGGAATGATTGCTTTAATGACAAAAATTAGGAACTCAAGAAATAGATAAGTTTAGAAGTAGAGAAGAAAAACTAAACAGAACTAGCAAACCAGAAGATAGGTTTCAAGAGGAAAACTTTTCTACAATATCTTAAAGAGTAAAAATGATGAGTTTACATAAGAATACAACACACATACACAACTGAATGAAAGGGTCTGGTTGTTTACTGTCAATCAAAACAAAGATCCAATTCCAACATATTCAAACATCCTAATGCCTTGTAGGTTTCTCACCCTTGTTTTTGTGGTAAAACAATAGGAAAAAATGAAACGATAGCCTTTGTCTTTGGAATGTCACTGTATTTTATTATCCTAATGAGTCTCCTCAAAATTGATATTTCACTTCATTAGTCCTTTGGAGGAAAATTATAATCATCATTTGAATAGATGTTTTAATTGCCACATACACACACACACACACACACATATTAATCTGATAGAATTAAAACTTATCTCAGTTCCCAATGAATATACCTAGAATATAATGCCAACTCTTGCTCAGATAAGTGATCAGAAGAAAAGAATCCACTCTCAAAACATTTAATCATGTAATGGAGTAGGACATGGTTGTATGCTTTCTCTCTTATCTCCTTTCATTACTAAATAAAGGTTACCGTGCCTGCCACAGCTGATTTCTGATATGACACTGTTTTGATGGTATCTCTAGAAACTAAAAGGTGCTACCCTACGCCCATTCAACCTTCAAAAGGTAAAGCTAGGATTAGTCTTTCCCAAGGTTTAGAATGTAATTTGGTCACAGTATTAGGGAAAGGAACATTCTGATGTTCTAAGCCTACATTGGATCAATCTCCCCACAGTCCAATATTTTTTTGAAAGACTGATTTGTAAATGCGTGTCTTCTTCTCGCCTTTAGATTGCTAGGAGAGGCTGTGATCTGAAGCCAAGGCACAGACAAGACACAGTTCTGCCTGGGCTAGATGATCCCCAACTGCATGAATAAATGGGATCACACATTGTGCTTTATACAAGTTAAGACCTCACTTTTACACAGGAGGTTTAACTGCCTTCAAGCGAAAGTTCAGATGATGAACTTAATATCTAAACTTTGACCTGAGCAGTAAGGAAAAAGTTACAACAAATAAGCAAAAAGGAAAACTAATAATCAAGAGAAATGTTCAGCATTAGAAGGCAGGGAGCATCATCTCAGTACCCAGCTGTTAGTAATAACACAGGTTTATTTCAATGCTATGTTTTTTGACTTCAGTGCCTTTCTCATATTAACTTGCTGCCATTAGAAAATGCAAATCACAGGGGGAAGTAATATAAAGTAACGTATGTCTCCATAAGCTTATACATTCAAAAAGTGAGAGATCATACTATAGTCCTGGGGGAAAATATCTTAACAACTTGTCACTTGATACTCCATTACACGGCATATAACATCAGGATTAAAAATATCAACCTAATTAAATAGAACTAAAATATTTTAACACTTTAAAAAATAAATCAAATGATAAGATACTGTTCTCTATACTTCAAATTATGTCATTGAAGTGTCAGCCCTCCAATAAATGAGTATACTATTATTAACTTAAATAGTATTTTTATGTCTATAGCTAAACCATCGTAAGAAAATATAACAGTCAAATATCAAAATTAAAAAGATAAGGAGGTAGAGCATATGAGAGAATAACATGATAGTCCCTCAAAGAGGAGCGTATTGATTTAACATTATATGGTGTTACCATAGTTAATATGAAAGTCCACAACATACATGAAAACTAAATCAATAGGTTTATAGATAACTACATATAGAGATATTGATATAAATATAGATATTGATATAAATATAGAATATAAGGAAACATATTTAGAGAAGAAAATACGAATAAATGTCCTAAATTAAAAAAAATGTTAGCAGCATAAATCTAATTTAGAATATTCAATTTCAATCATTGCACTATTTTGTAAAGTCTTTTAAATTACATTAGTAAGCCAAGACTATGGAAGGCCAAGGCGGATGAATTACTTGAGTCCAGGAGCTTGAGACCAGACTGCGAAACATGGCAAGACCCCGCCACCACAAAACATACAAAATTTGCCTAGATGTGGTGCCACACACCTGTAAGTCCCAACTGCTCAGGAGGGTGAGGTGAGAGGATCACCTGAGCCCAGTAGGAGAAGCCTCCAGTGAACTGTGATCATACCAGTGCACTACAGCCTAGGTATAGAATGAGACTCTATCTCAAAAAAAAAGGAAAAAAAAGATACATTTGTTTGAAGAATTGCAGCAAACCTGAGACTCTATTCATTATAAAAATACAAAAAAGCCACAAATAGATATATGCATTCAAACTAAATGCAATTTCACATCAAAAGTTTTTCTTTGTGTATCTAATTATTACATAACCTTATAAAATAACACAAAAAGGCCGGGCGCAGTGGCTCACGCCTGTAATCCCAGCACTTTGGGAGGCCGAGGTGGGTGGATCACGAGGTCAAGAGATTGAGACCATCGTGGCTAACACGATGAAAACCCGTCTCTACTAAAAATACAAAAAATTAGCCAGTCGTGGTGGCGGGCACCTGTAGTCCCAGCTACTCAGAAGGCTGAGGCAGGAGAATGGCGTGAATCTGGGAGACAGAGCTTGCAGTGAGCCAAGAGCATACCACTGCACTCCAGCCAGGCAGCAGAGCAAGACTCTGTCTCAAAAAAGAAAAAAAAAAATCCCACAAAAAATATAATGTTGAGCATAATTACTTTTATATAGTATTCATTTCATAATTTGCATTTCGATTCTTGTAAGTATGGAAGAAGAATTTTAAAATAGTTTGGCCAAATGTTAACATTAAAGCACTTCCACCTATAATACTAGCACTTTGGGAGGCTGACACAGGTGGATCACCTGAGGTCAGGTGCTCGAGGCCAGCCTGGCCAACATGTAGAAACCCTGTCTCTAACAAAAAAGAAAAAAAAAAATTAGTAGCCTGGACAACAAGAGCAAAACTCCATCTAAAAAAAAAAAAAAAAAAAAAAGCACTTCCATAGAATACTTTGGATTCTCTTTTATTTCACATTTTTAAATATATTTGAGGTTACTTTTCAACCACTGAGTTTTTGGCCACTATGGGTATATTGTCCATACGTTTTACTAGAATGTAGAGTTTCTCTAATAAACTAAGTATTTTATTTTAAACACAGAGAGTATAAAAAATGAATCAAGATACTCTTTAGTAAATTCATTAAAATTTAAGTATCAAAATGTCATCATTTTTCTTTGATTTTAAGAACAGCAGTCTCTTTCACATTTCAAAACCAATCATGACTTCCCAACACACCTCCAAAGTCTTAGCTCATTACAGTATTCACCCAAAACTCTGAGTCCAAAGTTTCACCTGAGAAAAGGCAAGTCCCTTCTCCTATGAGCCTATAAAATCAAAAACAAGTTAGTTACTTCCAAGATACAATAAGGGTACAGGCATTGGGTAAATGCTGCCATTCCAAATGTGAGAAACCAGCCAAAACAAAGGGGCTACAGACCCCATGCAAGTACAAAAGCCAACAGGGGGTCATTAAATTTTAAAGCTCCAAAATAATCTCCTTTGACTCCATGTCTCACATCCAGGACATGCTGATGTGAGGAGTGGGCTTCCAAAGCCTTGGGCTATTCAGCCCCATGACTTTTCATGGTACAGACTGTGGCTGTTTTCATGGGCTGGTGTTGAGTGCCTGAGGCTTTTATAGGCGCATGGTGCAAGCTGTCAATGGATCCACCATTCTGGAGTCTGGACGACAGTGGCCCTCTTCTCACGAGTGGGGACCCTGTGTGGTGGCTTCAACACCCACGTTTCCTCTCTTTATTGCCCTAGTACAGATTCTCCCCTAGAAGTCCACCACTGCAGCAGACTTCTGCCTGGACATCCAGATATTTCCATACATCCTCTGAAATCAAGGTGGAGGCTCCCAAAACTCAACATTTGTCTCCTGTGCACCTGCAGACCCAACACCACTTAGAAGCTGCCAAGGCATGGGGCTTGCACCCCCTGAAGCAGTGGTCTGAGCTGTACCTTTGCCCCTTTTTAGCCACGGCTGGAACTGGAGCAGCTAGAACACAGGACACCAAGTCCTGAGGCTGCACAGAGAAGCAGGGCCATGGTCCCAGCCTACGAAACCATTTTTCCCTCCTAGGCCTCTGGACCTGTGATGGAAGAGGCTGCCAAAAAGATCTCTGATATGCCCTGGAGACATTTTCTCCATTGTCTTGGCTATTAACATTTGACTCCTTGTTGCTTATGCAAATTCCTGCAGCAGGCTTGAATTTCCCCCAGAAAATGGGTGTTTCTTTTCTACTGCATGTCAGGCTGCAAATTTCCCAAACTTTTATGCTCTGCTTCCCTTTTAAATAAAAGTTCCATTTTCAGATAATCTCTTTGTGATTGCGTATGACTGAACATTTTCAGAATCACCCAGTTCACATCTTGAACGCTTTGCTGCTTAGAAATTTCTTCTGTCAAATACCCTAAGCCATGTCTCTCAAGTTCAAATTTCCACAGATCTCTAGGGAAGGGGCAAAATGCCACCAGTCTCTTTGCTAAAACATAGCATGAGTGACCTTACTCAGTTCCCAATAAGTTCCTTATCTCCATCTGAGACCACCTCAGCCTGGACTTCATTATCTATATCACTATCAGCATTTTGGTCAAACCATTCAGTAAGTCTCTAGGAAATTTCAAACATTCCCACATCTTCCTGTCTTCTTCTGAGCCCTACACACTGTTGCAACCTCTTTCTGTGACCCAGTTCCAAAGTTGCTTCTCCATTTTCAGATTATCTTTATAGCAGTACCCCACTCTGCTGGTACCAATACTCTGTACGTGTCTATTTTCACACTGATATAAAGAACTACTTGAGACCAGGTACTTATAAAGAAAATAGGTTTAATTGACTCACAGTTCTCCATAGCTGGGGAGGCCTCAGGAGTCTTACATCCATGGTGAAAGGCAAAGGGGGAGCAACGCACTTCTTACACGGTGGAAGGAGAGAGAAAGTGCCGAGGAAACTGCCACTTTTGAACCACCAAATTTCATGAGAAATCCCTCACTATCATTAGGGCAGCGTGGGGGAAACTGCCCCCATGATCCAATCACCACCCACCAGGTCCTTTCCATGGACATGTGGGGATTACAATTTGAGATGATATTTAGGTATGAGCCTGGAGCCAAACCATATCATCATCCATGAATAAAAAACAAAAAGATCTGCATAACCAGTGTTAGTAACATAAGTAGCTATTGCATTGGAGACTTTTAACAGCTACTAAATGCCTGTGTGAAAAATGCCATAAATAAACATTGAGTTCTATTCCTTTGGACAATAACTATAAGAAATGCTAAACATGTATACTTCCCACAATGCTGTTTAGTTTTCAAGAACAGTGTCTTTTTTTGTCCTTTTGCAAACATGCCATTGCAAGAGAAAACTCATTATTTGAATTAGAATGGGAATTTTGTCCATATCCCTGAATTTAGATTGTGATTTTGCAGTTCATTTTGGACAGTGATTGGTCTTACTTGAGGTATTCCGTGATAAACAAGATTCTTGTCTTCCATAAGAAACAATAAAATTATGTGTCAGAATAACTTTCTATATTACTTTTAATACTCAATATAAAACTAAATTATAACAATACACAGCATGGTTTCAATTCACTGTTGCTTAGACTTGTGCTTTTTCAAATGCTATCTACCTATTTCTCTCCAGAAATGCTGTTTTCCCTCCAGTGATTGTCCAGATTCTTCCTTCCACATGCTTCACTACAAAATCAAACTTATTCCAATTATATGCATACTTGTTACCATCATTCTTATTCAAAATTACAGCTTTGAGAGGTAAATTATGAGGTTTTTTCCTTAAACTTACGAACTAATCACATTGGAAACCAATCGCTTTGAAGACTTTTAACAACTATTAAATGCCTCTGAGAAGGACATAATGTAAAGTTGCCACATTTCTTTGTCACTAATTACACATTGCATTTTATTCTTTTGGACAATAAATGTGACCAAACATGACTAAAGATGTTAAGACAATGCCTGCTATTGCTACGTGGATTGTAAAACTTTCCCTCTTGATTGTACATTAAGAAAAAAAATGACTCTAGAGTGTTATATAGAAAGGAACAGAGATATACCTAATGATCAAAATTATCAAACTATGTAGATAAGAAAGATATACTATTTCTGAAGTTAAATACATATGTTACTCATCACGACAATTGGGCATTTATCTTGTGTCAATCAAAAAAGAATGTCAATATTATTTTCTGGTTATTTTAAATGTTATTTATTTTGCTTTCAGCTATATATCCCCAAAAGATTTCACTCCATATTTCAGTTACAGGATTTAAGGTCTTATGTCAGGCATGACCCAAACGGTCAGGACTTCCAGAGACATTAAGCAGAAGGAGTGTAGGGGATAATGCAGTTCAAGGCAGGCAATCTGTGCCCAGTGACCCACAGGTCTGCAAGCTCAGTTGGCTAAGGCAGGGATTTTGCCCGGGTCAAACTCTCTATCGGGGCCAGAGGCATTTCTCTCTGCTCTGTACCGGGAGTTCCCAGTGAGGTCAGAGAACTGCAGATGAGCTCTGGCCTATGTGAGAAGAAGACGGGAAAGCTACAGTCATTTCGCAGTAATTTTCTTGCCTATCCAATGACAGAAGAAAATAAAATATATGCTATATTGTGCTCCTGTTGAGTCAATCTGTGGAAAATGGATGTTTGGGAAATAAGAAAGAAAGTGGCTTATTAATCCCCTGCTTTTTTTTCAAATTCAGGAAACTATAATATAAATACAAATACATTATTTTATTAAGGTTTGTTGGTTATGAGTATAATGTGTATGTTTGTATAGCTGTATCAGGAATGTATGAAATAAATAAAATAATTTTACTATTCATTAAATAACAAATAATAAAAGTAACATACATAGAAACATTTGTGTCATGATATTTTTAGGTTTGCAATTCAAAGTTATTTGTAAATATCAGTTTAGCAGGTATGTAACATTTATTTACTTCTACAGAGGAATTTAAAGAATAATTGTTTCCAATTACGGGAAATTTTTGCTTTATTTTCTTTGCAAGGTTGTTTTATTTTTTGATATAATGCAGGGGAGGCTAGTTTGCTTTTGATATAATAAAAAAGGCAGCCATAAATATGAGAAATACTTATGAACAAAAGTATTAGTTGTATCTCATTTTTCTTATGTATTATGGAATTAAGTTGTTGTAAGTTCTGGCTCTTTATATATGTATGTCTATGTATTTGTAATTGGTTTTCAAGAGTAAAATCAAACACATTTACACATGAACAACATTTAATGTTTTCAGTGGGACTATTATACTACATTTCTTTCAACATAATGTTAATTGTTAAGACTTATCAGGAGAAATATTAATCTTATAAAATTGTAAGAATGTATTGAGGTATTTTTATAGCTGCACCTTTAGCTGTATCTTTGCAGGTTGGAATATGCCTTGTAAAATATCTGTATTCATTAATATATTTATATTTATTATAATATTTTAATGACTAAAAATAAACGCTTTTCATTAGTGAAATAGTAGATGGCCATTTTCCGCTCAACCAGAAGAATATGTCTTGGCTAGTAAGCTAGAATGTAGGCATAATGTAGAAATGAATAAGTGAAGTGATTGTCATTCTTACATTCTTATGACTATGACAGAGAAGGGTACTGAAGTGGAATTTATGCAAAGGTTGATGAGATTTATGGGCAATGGTACAGAAATTGATGGTCCTAATTATTCCAGGCATGGTGACTGTTGCCAAGCAAGTTGGCAAGGTCTATAAATGCACTGTATTCAGGACTCAATGATGTTTTCTCTGCCTTGATAACTAACTTCATGAAATAAGAGAAAGCACTCAAATAAGCAGGCTGGAAGTTGGTCACCATATTAAATCCAACTGAAAAACTGAAATAACCTTCATGGAGTCATATCAACCTGCACTGGTTAACTTTTCATGAGGGTTAAGACTGGACTAGGCAACACCAGAAAGTGAAATAATCGATCAAATTTTAATTACTGTCATCATACACAGATTATATGTATTTATTTTTTAAGTACCATGTTTAAGAGTGCAGTCGTGGAGGAATACCACCAGAAGTTGAAAAGTGTTTTCTCCAGGACAAAGGAAAATGTCCAGATTACTGGACTGCTTCTGTTGATGATGGTGACCAAACTGGATAATAAAAAATAATTAAAATATGACACTAATACATGTGATGGCTTACCTCTGGAAAGTTTCTGCCCAATCTGTCTTTTCAGTAGACTGGATATCAGTAACAGAAAGGTATTCCAACACATTCTGAGCTGCAGGACTCCGAGCAGAGAGGTTTTGACTCCTCTCTCAGCTATCTGAGGGAAACTGACTATAAACAATAATTGGACTTGCAGGATTAGAACGCAGGTCTTTCACTGAGTTGTGGCCTCCTCTATGCCTTCAGTAGTCATTGATATGATAATAAATCAGGTATGTTGAAAAGGTGATGGCAAGACATATTTTAACAAAGAAATTTCCAAGACTGAAGATATGCTGAAATTTCCATCAAATCTAATCTCTGTTTAAGAGGCCCCTTTTTACCAAGTGACATCTGGATGTCAGCGGATGGTAAGATAGGGAACAATGTTATGTAATGTCAGAAAACAATGAGTACCTACAGAAATCAGATCACTGAGCCTACATCTAAGTGAAAAGCCTGAAATGATTCAGAGTAATAACATGTTTTGGCTTTTCCTCTCATCATGAAAAAAGATAAATTCAGGAAAGAATTAGCCTATTTACATGAAGAAATTAAAGTAAATAAAAATAATAATTAGGGATTTAAAACCTTGGAAAACCTGTTTGCCTGTATAGTTCAGAGGTGTAAAATAAAACACAAGGCACTTTAAGTGATAAAGATATTAGTATTCACCCTCAGACATGAATATTTTCTTCTCACCTGATGCAGTTATTTCTAATAGACTCAAGGGAGCTGCCATTAAATTAAGAGAAAAACCAAGAGGTCATGGAACAAAAGAAATTTAGTCCAAATACACTGTCCCTGATTTAATAGGGTTGATATGAATAAATGTGGTGGAGTGCACATAATTTAACTCTTCAGTTATATAAGTCACCAGACTGAGAAGCTCTGTATCTGAAAAGAATAGAAACAACCTGCATCATTCAAAATCTATTCTTTTGATTGGACAAAGGAAATAGGTGCCGTCACTGGGATTGGGAAGAAAGGTGAAATGCTATTTGTTACCAAACTGTGACTATGTATGTCTGATCAACCAAATCTGCTTATTCTTCCTGTGCATAGAGCTAAACTATGTTTACCAGTCTCCTTTGAAGTTATAGATTGGGAAAATGATTGAGTCTAGACCAATAAATAAAGGTAAAAGTTACGTCAGCTACTTGCAGACTTATCACATCACGATCTCCCATGTGTGATTCTCTGTGTTTATCATCCTTAAAATGGGTATGACTTCCAAGGTTACTGTCTTAGTTTGTTTTTGCTGGTCTCACAGATTACCTGAGACTGGATAATTTATAATGAACAGAAATGTATTGTCTCCCAGTTCTAGAGCCTCAGAAGTGCAAGATAAAGGAGCTAACATCCGATGAGGGTCTTTCTGCTGAATCATCCCACGAGAGAAGACAGAAGGACAAGAGAGAGCAAGAAGGGCTGAACTCACTCTAATAATGGCACCAATCCCACCCTTAATAGTGAAGTTCTTATGCCTTAATCACCTCTTAAAGGTCCTGCCTCTTAATATTGTTACAATGGCAATTACATTTCAACATGAGTTTTGGAAGGAAAACATATACAAACTTTGGTAGCGGTTACCTTGGTAGAAATGATATTTACAGTTGTTTAAGCCACAGGAATTAAGACAGAAGAGACCCCATTTCTAAATCAATGTTTGAAAGATATCACCTATCCAACATGTTTCATAGTGGATGGTTTTAAGAACAAGAAAAACACTTTTATCTCATTAAAGACCTGAGATATGGCCAGGCAAGGTGGCACACGCCTGTAATCCCAGCACTTTGGGAGGCTGAGGAAGGTGGATCACCTGAGGTCAGGAGTTCAAGACCAGCCTGGCCAATATGGAGAAACCCCATCTCTACTAAAAATACAAAAATTAGCCAGGTGTGGTGGTGTATGCCTGTAATCCCAGCTACTTGGGAGGCTGAGGCAGGAGAATCACTTGAAACTGGGAGGTGGAGGTTGCAATGAGCCGATGTCATGCCACTGCACTCCAGCCTGGACAACAGAGGGAGACTCTGACTCCGTCTCAAAGAAAAAAAAAGCACTGAGATGTGAAGGAACATTGACCTTCTTAGGGAGATTTCCATGAGACAGACAAACTCCCATGGGAAGATGAGACACTAATAGCTGGCTCTTACTGACCTAGATTAGAATTACAATATTGATGAGGTTACCTACTGGAGAAGGAGAAATTGAGTCAAGATATCTGTATAAATACTTGTAGTCGTCTTTACTGCTTTGGAAAACTCCTCTCACCCTCATAATAAAACTGGGAAAAAGATAAGAGATGTCATGAAAAATGGGCAGCCAAAAGAAATACACTTTAATTGGAGTCATTAAAAAAAAGTCTCCTTCTGTATGAGTTAAGCCTGAGTTACCTAAAGGATATACAGGGGCCAACCAGAGAACAAAGTAGATGTTACTATTGGATAAAGGGGTCCACAAAGCAGAAATAGATGAGTTCAGTAATGATGATCTTTCTACCTGATACAGAGTTTCTAGTGGGATGAATGAATTTCATTTGTTCAAGATACATGCAGCCTCCATGACATGCAAATCTGAAAGAGTTCACTTACTTTTATATCTCCTGATCCCTCTACCCTTCCCTGCCCTAACATGAGCTTGCTTAAAGAGAGAAGGGACTAAGCGTCGCATGCGTCTGTATGAGTGTGCTGGTGAATCTTGGCAAGGAATGAGAATCGAATTTCTATCCCTACATTCAATACAGGTGGTTAAGTCACTATCCTACCTAGCCCTAAGAAGGAGGGAGGCCTTTGATTCAGTCCATGGGGGTTGGCTAAGATTCACAATTAGGAAGGGAAAATAATATCACCTTGGGTTGGCTAGGTCTCTTTGACCCAATTCAGTGTACTGCTGTCCTTGCTTAAAATACAAGGTTATCTACAAAACATTTGCAATAAACACCATACTTAATAATTCTGATAGTATCTAAAATAGTTGCAATAATTCCTGCCTTGATTTAAGGCAGGCCTTGTGACATTCTCTGATTAATAGAATGTATTGAAAGTGATATTGTGCCAATAAAGGACCAAGTGTTTAAGAAATGTGAAGCTTCCACCTCCCCTAAGAGGAGGCCACTGCAACATAGGAATTCCCACACCCTGAGATCACCATAATCTAAGGAAGCCCAAGACAGCTCCCTCAAATAATTCTACTTATTTACCTCTGGAGAGGACATCGTGGGGCCCTGCCCAGACCCTGGCCCACTCATTACTCAGTTGCTGGAAATATTGACTTCCTATTGCTTCCAGCTTCACCTCTTCTCCAGAAACCTACCTTTAAATGAAAGGAGCCATCCTACCAAAAAGCCTTTTCACATTATTCATGGCCAGTTACCCTGCTTCAAAGAGGAAAACACTGCTGCAGTTGGTGTTCCAGGGGCCTTTTCCTGTTGACGCAGCCAGCCTAAACTTTTCTTGAGAGTATGTCCTTACTTAACTCCCTCTCACGCTTCACCCTTTTGCTCACAGAGTTGCCAAAAGAGAACTTCATCCATAACCTTGGGTACTCACATCGCTGTGCCCATCTCTGTTTCCGGGGAATCTAACCTTAGGCAACTTGAGTGGAGGATACGTGGTTGTGTTCATGTAGTGATGATTCACTCTGTGCTTTTTTGTACATTTGAACTAAGTAAAATGCTGCTCAATATAATACTTGTAAAGGAGCACATGTCAATGGAGATAGGGCAGATAGCAGTGAACAAATACAAAACTTTGCACGGTTTGTACCCAACAGATTTTAATAAAATATAATATTTTATATGTGATTAGTTTTTAAAGAATCTAAAAAATACAAAGAATGAAAAAAATACTATATTGCCAGTACCCCAACCAGAATTAGCGTGGATATATTAGACAGTACAAAAAAAAGGATGCAAACGCCAATGAAGTCTTATGTTATTTTTAAACTTATCCATGTAAATATGTAAAAACATGGAATGTCAATTTTACAGGACAGAGATATAACTGCCTTCAGATATGATATTTTTATTAAAATAGCCTACATCATATATCCTATGGGATATATTTTAATCTTCCTTTTTGTTCTTGTTAACAGAAAATATGTTTCAAATACACTGTTTTAAATTATACCAAAGCAATATTTTTAGCCCTGCATATTCATGTATCTACATCACTATGTATCCTATGTCTCTGTCTTTTTTTACACTAACCTTAAGCAACCCAGAATAAATTACTTTCCTTAAATCATACTAATGAGTTTTTATTTTTCCTTCTCCACTACACCAATTTTAAAATTGTAATGTTTACAACTGACATGAATAAGAAGAAAGCTCTAACCCCTAATTAAGATCAAATTGTCTTATTGTCACCCAGCCAGAGAAACAGTTAAGATCATTCACATACTGAAAGGTAAAGCATCTAAAAAAAGTTACAGCATTAGACCACAAGTATCATTATCTTATACAACACACAGAAAATAATCATCTGTGTTTTATAGATGATACTTTAGGACATTAAAGCAATTGAAAATGAAGCAAACTTTACTTTTCATTTTTCTAACCATCTTCGCAAAATTCTGCATACCTAAATTAGGTGAGAATTTTAACACAAAATTATTACTTGACTGTTTTCAAGAGGAATTATCTTGCTTTAATTAAGTGAGAAAAAATAAATCACACTAACAATCAGGAAGGTCAGGTCATGGTTTTATTTGAATATAAAGTGATCTTTGTAGAACCTAACCTGCACTGCTAAAGAATTATGAAAGCGGTAATATTTGATTCTTCTGCATCCATTTAGTTGACTCAATCTTTGTGGAAAATATTATGTTAAATACCTGTAAATGAAAAAACCTCATTAGTTACCATTATTTTCAAGGGCTAGAGCACTATTTTATTTGCATTAAAATAATAGAAACAACTTTTAATTCTGTACTAAATCTTATTCTCTAACTAATAATTCTATTTTCCACCAGATAACACATCAATCATATGAATATATTCCTCCCAACAACAATGTGATTCAAAAATTTAATTTCAGAATTATTTAAACATTTGTATAATATTGAGGCCAATTCACTTGTCAATAGGGTTCTTAAGTACTAATATATTCAAAAATTACATAGCTATAATTAAGTGATTAAGAAACACCACTTTAATAGTGAGATAATAACCAGAAATAAATGACTTAAAAGTGATTTCTTAAAAAAAAAATACGTTCCTAATATTTTAACTGGTTTTATACACAAGCGACTTTGACCAAGCCCTTTCTCTCCCTAATAGTCTTCCCCTAGCCTCTAATAAATCTTCATTAGTTTATGTCTAATTATAATAAGAAGATCTCACATTGTTTATCTTTCCTCTGTCATTACCAAATTGTGATGGCCAAGTTTCTGGAACCTGATATCGCTGTGCCTGACCTTTCTCTTCTGTAAGCACAATAGGAAGCAAAGTGAGCACTCAGTAAATGTTAAGGTTTTTTCTCACCTGACAAAACCCTTGATTAGCATAACTCAATTTTAGCCTGAGGACTGACTTTTCATTTCTCATTTTAATACACTGCAACACTAGGTATTCCCTGAAAAAAAAAAAAAAAATTCCCTGACTTTGTCTGTTCTTCTTTTTCTGCCTGAAGATAAAATTTCTTTCTTGAACCCCAGGCTGTGGAAGGCCTACGCATAAACAGACTTCCAGCCATCCCCTGCCTGGTGGTTAGGGATTCAGAGAATCCACCATGCCATATTCCCTTTTACTATCTCCTGCTTTCTATAATAAAAATGTGTCACTACTATTGAGGAACATTACATTAATCACTTTCCTGAATTATGAACACATATTTAAAAACCCTTGTTTTCTAAGTATTTTCTTTTTTGCTTACTTCACATCAGTTTCTTCAGTCCTTTCTGTAACTTAACAGCCATGTTTCTCTATCGGATTGCAAAATATGATTCACTTGATCTGATCATATATATCAGTATTTAAATTCATTTTAGGGGTAACTTCTTATTTTTAAATAGCATTATTGAGATACTTTTCATCCATATAAAATGTACATTTAAATGTTAAGGATCTTTTTAGTATATTCACAGATAAGGAAAAATACTGCCACAGTTAATGTTAGAATATTTTCCTCATTGCAAAAAGAAGCCTTGTGAATTTCAGCTACTATCCCCTATCCCCACATATACGCCCCACTCCCTAGCAATTACTAATCTACTTTCTGTCTCTATATAGTTTCCTGTTCTAAGCATTGCACTGGAATGAAATATGTGGTCTTTTTTGACTAGCTTATGTTAGCATAGCATTTTCAAGGTTTGTCCATGTTATTGTAGATATTAATACTTCATTCCTTTGCACGACCAAATAATATCGCATTGCATGTGGCAATCAAAATGAGAGACTCAGGCATCATTCCCAACTCACTGAGTTTTCTTGAGCCAGCCTGAGGACATACGCAGGAAAAACGTAAGTTACAGACACATCTGTAGCTGTTTTTATCCAAAGAGACTCTCAGGAGGTTTAGTAATATATTTACACATTTTCCTTAAAAAAGCAAAAAGAACACATCAGGAGGCATCACAGTACCTGACTTCAAACTATATTATATGGCTGTAGTCTCCAAAACAGGATGGTACTCGTATAAAAAATAGGCACGTAGGCCGGGTGCGGTGGCTCAGTCCTGTAATCCCAGCACTTTGGGAGGCCGAGGTGGGGGGATCATGATGTCAGGAGTTCGAGACCAACCTGATCAACATAGTGAAACCCTGTCTCTACTAAAAATACAAAAATTAGCCCAGCATGGTGGTGGCTGTCTATAATCCCAGCTACTCAGGAGGCTGAAGCGGGAGAATTGCTTGAACCTGGGAGACAGAGGTTGCAGTGAGCCATGATCATGCCACTGCACTTGAGCCTGGGCAACAGAGCAAGACTCCGTCTCAAAAAAAAAAAAAAAAAAAAAAAGGCACATAGGCCAATGGAAGTGAATAGAGAACCCGGAAATTAAGCCGAATACTTAACAGCAAACTGGTCTTTGACAAAGCAAACAAAAACATCAAGTGGGGAAAGGACATTATTCAACAAATGGTGCTGGGATAATTGGTAAGCCACATATAAAAAAAATAAACTGGATCTTCATCTCTCACCTTATACAAAAATCAACTCAAGATGGATCAAAGACTTAAATCTAAGATCTGAAACCATAAAAATTATAGAAGACAGCATCGAAAAAACCCTTCTAAACACTGGCTTAGGAAAAGGCTACATGACCAAGAACCTAAAATCAAATGCAACAAAAGCAAAGATAAATAGATAGGACTTAATTAAACTAAGAAACTGCTGCACAGCAAAATAAATAGTCAGCAATGTAAAAAGACAACCCACAGAACGGGAGAAAATCTTCATTAACTATACATCAGACAAAGGACTGATACCCAGAATCTACAAGGAACTCAAACAAATCAGCAAGGAGAAAATAAATAATCCCATCAGAAAGTCAGCTAAGAGCATGAATAGACAATTCTCAAGATACAGAAATGGCCAAAAAAAATGAAAAAAAAAATGCCATTATCACTAATTATCAAGAAAATGCAAATCAAAACCACAATGCAATACCACCTTACACCTTCAAGAATGGCCATAATTTAAAAATACAAAAATAATAGATGTCGGTGTGGATATGGTTGAAAAGGGAACACTTCTACACTGCTGGTAGGAATGTAAACTAGTATAGCCACTATGGAAAACAGCGTGGAGATTCCTTAAAGAGCTACAAGTAGATCTAACATTTGATCCAGCAATCCCACTAGTGGGTATCTACCCAGAGGACAAGAAGTCATTATATGAAAAAAGACACTTGCACATGTATGTTTACAGCAGCACAATTTGCAATTGCAAAAATATGGAACCAGCCCAAATGCCCATCAATCAATGAACGGATAAAGAAAATGTGCTCTCTCTCTCTCTCTCTCTCTATATATATATATATATAGATAGATAGATAGATAGATAGATACACACACACACACACACCATGGAATAATACTCAGCCATAAAAAGGAATGAAATAATGGCATTCTTAGTGACCTGGATGGAGTTGGAGAGCATTATTCTAGGTGAAGTAACTCAGGAATGGAAAACCAAACAGTATATTCTCACTTATAAGTGGGAGCTAAGCTATGATGATGCAAAGGCATAAGAAGGATACGAAGAACGTTCTGGGCTTGGGAGAAAGGTTGGGATGGGGGTGAGGGATAAAATAGTACACATTGGGTTCAGTAACAGGTGCACCAAAATCCCAGAAATCACCACTAAAGTACTTACCCATGTAAGCAAACACAACCTGCTTCCCAAAAATCTATTGAGATAAAAATAAAAAATAAATAAAATTTTAAAAAAGGATAGAGCAACAGTGAGATGAGTGATTACACACTTCTGAGACTTTAGGTAATGCCCAGTAAATCTACATTTTACATAAGAGATGGAGAACATTTGAAGAAAAAGAGACTAGAAAAACCAGAGGCCTCTGGGAGAGTGAAGAAATGATCAATTTCATTTTATCTTTGTTTCTTCCTGGGAAGATAAGCTAGTAATTGAGGCCTAAGATATGATTTTATCTTATCTTGCCCAAATTCCTTTCTAAGAGGCCTGGGAAGTCATGCCCTACAAACCGTAACTTCTCATCACATTGGTTTTATTTAACCCTATATATTGTGACTTACTTTCCAATCTGACTCTAGCATAACATTACATGACAAAGAAGAAAATCAAGCTATTTTATCCCAAAACATGTTTCTTTGCCATATTTTGAAATGGTCCTGCAAAGCCATCTTTTTGGGGGGGTCAATTTGCATCTGTAAAGAATCTCTATTAACATAACTAGATGTATTTCTTACTAGCCCTCCCAATCCTGAAGAGATTAACTGAGAGCCTAGCACCTTTTCAAAGTCTCAACAGGAAATATTTGTCATCTATTGTCTCTAAGGGCAGCCACTATGAGACTTCAAAAGAACCTTGGTCTCCACAATCTTTTTCTTACCCTCAACATTTCCTTTCTATTGATCCCAGGTCTTTAGACAAACTAATTGCCCACCAGAAAATGTTTAAATTTACCTATAACCTGGAAGCCCCTGGACCAAACCAATGTACTTCTCAAATGTATTTGATTGATGTCATATGCCTCCCTAAAATGTATAAAACCAAGCTGCACCCCAATCACTTTGGGCACGTGCTCTCAGGACCACCTGAGGGCTGTGTCATGGGCCACGGTCATTCATATTTGGCTCAGAATAAATATCTTCAAATATTTTCGAGTTTGACTCTTTTCATTGACATAAACATTATCAGTGTGGAGTCTTCTGAAAGGGCTGGTTTTTATTTAGCACTTAGGGATGAAAGTCTAATGATGGTTAGTACGGGAGGAGGTATAATAAGGTGAACTTTCCATCTCATTATAGTAGTGAACTCAGCGTCCAATTTTTCTTGGGGTCCCGTTGGTCAAAACAGAGTCCATTCAGTCAGTTGTAGGCTTAGAACTTAATTTGTATTTCTCACAGGTATATTCATATTTTGCTTATCCATTCATCACTTGATGGACACGGGTTATTTCCCCACTTAGCTTTTATGAAAAATGCTGTTAAAAACATTCATGTATAAGTTGTTGCAAGGACATATGTTTTCAATTATTTGGGGTATTTACCTTGAAGCGTACTTGCTGTCTTATGTAGCAACTCTATGTTTAATTGTTTGAGACTGGCAGACTGTGTTACAAAATGGCTGCAATCCTTAATTGACTAAGGATTTCAATTGCTGCATTTCCTTACCAATACTTATTGTCCAGCTTTTTAAATTTTAGTCATCCAAGCGGGTGTGAAGTGTTATCTCATAGTGGTTTTAATTTTTATTTCCCTGATCAACGATGATGGACATCTTTACATAGCTTTATCGCTCATTCAGATATCTTATTTGGGGGAATGTCAGTTCAGATATTTTGTGAATTTTTTCTTTGGGTTGTTCTAATATGACTCTGATGAGTGGAGGAACACCAGGGTAAAAATCATTAAGTTTTTTACCATTAAGTCTGATATTATTAGCTATGGGCTTTTTATAGATGTCCTTTGTATTAGTCCGTTTTTACGTTGCTGGTAAAGACATACCCGAGACTGGGCAATTTACAAAAGAAAGAAAGTTGATAGACTTAAGTTCCACGTGGATGGAGAGTCCTCACAATCATGGCTGAAGGCAAGGAAGAGAAAGTCATGTCTTACATGGATGGCAGCAGGCAAAGAGAGAGCTTGTACAGGGAAACTCCCCCTTATAAAACCATCAGATCTTGTGAGACTTATTCACTGTCATAAGAACAGCACAGGAAGCACCTACTTCCATAATTCAATTACCTCCAAATGGGTCCCTCCCACAACACGTGGGAATTTAAGATGAGATTTGAGTGAGGACACAGCCAAATCATATCATCCTTTATCAGGTTGAAAAAGTTCTATTTCAATTTTCCTAATTGTTTATATCATGAGAGGATGTTGTGTTTCATTAAATTCTTTTTCTGCATCTAATTAAATGATCATATGATTTATTTTTACACTATTGATATTGTTACCAGAAAGAGCAGATGTCCGAGTTCTTGTCTAACTTGGAAGAACAATTTTGACCAAGAGTCAGTACAAACATAGCAGAGAACTTTATTGAAATGAAATACAGTATAAGGAGCTTATTGCAGGAAAGAAAAATTTAATAAAGAAGGATGCCCCAGTAGAGCAGTGGGTTGATCATGCAGGGAAAAGAGCTCTGAAGATTCTGTGCAATCTCCACCTCTGCCTCAAGTCTCTGCCTTTTTTCTTTGTCTGGTGTTCCCACTCCTGCCTTAAGTCCCACCTTACTCCCCACCCACAGGCTTGTAGGATCCTCCCTTACTGTTGGTTAATGTGCATACTTGGGCTGGTGATATGGCTTGATTCTGTGTCCCCACCCAAATCTCATCTCAAATTGTAATCTCTATAATTCCCATGTGTCAAGGGAGGGACCAGGTGAAAGGTGACTGGATCATGGGAGTGGTTTTACATGCTGTTCTCATGATAATGAATGAGATCTTGTAAGATCTAATAGTTTTATAAGGCAACTTTCCCTGTTCTTGCTTGCTCTTTCTCACCTGCCACCATGTAAGATGTGCCTGCTTCCCTTTCTGCCATGATTGTAAAATTCCTGATGCCTGCCCAGCCATGCAGAACTGTCAGTCAATTAAACCTCATTTCTTTATAAGTTACCCAGTCTCGGGTATATCTTTACAGCAGTGTGAGAACAGACTAATACAGCTGGTGATTCAATACAAATCCTGTCTGACAGCAGCCCTGATAATTACCACCACCCCAGGAAGGTTGTATAGTGGTCAAATCTTTACCTGTTGTGCCTGCATATCTCTTTGGAATTTTCTCATTTGCCCTAATCTGTACTTATGGAGCCAGGTTGCTCTTAGGATTGTACATGTAGCTATTGATATTCTGACATTTTAATGGCAGAGTGAATGATAATTGTGGCAACTTAAGAGGTGTTCTGTGATGTTTCTTTCTGCCTAAGTACTTCCTTTTCTTCCTAACCACATTTGACTTAGATCCACCCACTCTAGCATTAGAGATGCTATTAACATGCAAATTTTGACTGGCCCCTCCAGGGAGTGGGGAGTGAACCTTCCCAGGCTTTTCCTTTCTCAGGAGCTTCCCCCATGTTCATATCTAGCTGTCTACCTACTCTAACAAATCATATTTTACGTTAGTTGAATTTCACATGTTGAATTAACCTTACATCTCTGGAAACATCCCATTTGGTCATGGTACCTAATTATTTTTATATGCTGCTGTATTTGATTTAGTTTTATTTCATTGAGGATTTTAGAAAACATATTCATCATTGATATTGGTCTGTATGTTTCTTGTGATATCTTTGTTTGATTTTGGTATCAGGATAAACTGACCTTATAAAAATAATTGGAAAAGGTTCATCCTCCTTTATCTTTTGAAAGAGTTTGTGGAGAATTTGTATTTATTTATTTTTTTAATGTTTGGTGGGATCCAGTAGTGAACTTCTGGGACTGACCTGTCATTTGTGGTATTTTGATAATTAATTCTTCAAACTCTTTTCATGTTATAGTTCTGTTCATCCTGTGTTTCCTTTTGAGTAAGTTTTAGTCGTTTGTACCCTTTTAGGAGTCTGCCCATTTCATTTAAGTTATCTAATTTGTGACTATATGGTTGTTCATAGTCACATTTTTATAATCTTTTTTCTTTCTGTAAAGTTGGTAGTAATGTGCCTGCTCTCATTTTTGATTCTAGTAAATAAGTATTCTCTCTCTTTTCTTTAATTGTATTAATCTAGCTAACAATTTGACAGTTTTGTTGTTTAGAGAAACATTTTTGGCTCTGTTGATTTTCTGTTATTCTTTATTCTCTATTTTATTAATTTATGCTCTATTTTTTATTGTCTTTTATTTTCATTTTATTTTATTAGGTAAATTTATGTTTATAATCCTGGTAGATTGACAATTTTATTATTCTGAAATGTACCTTCTTGTAGTTAGTAACATTTTTGTTGTTCTAAAGTCTATTTTCTCCAATATCAGTATCTAGCTTATTTTGATTCCTAGTTTCATGATATCTTATTTTCTATACTTTTATCCTAGTTGTATCTTTGAATTTGATTCTATCAAATTAAGTCTTTTTCTTTTTCTTGACTAATCTGGCTGATTTGATGATTTTGTTGTTCCCTTCAGAGAAAATTTTAGCTTTATTGATTATTTCAATTTTTATTTTCTATTTTATTAATATCTGCATCTGTGTCTCTTGGATATTTTACATCTCTTGGATATTTTAATGCAATCTTATAATCTCTACCTTTTGATTAGGTTGTATCATCCATTCACATTTGTTGTTATTATTATTGACATACCTGGATTTGTCTGTCATTTTGCTTTTTGTTTACCTATATATCTCATGCATTTTTTGTTCCTCTATCCTTCTTTCCCTGACTCATCTTTCATTAAATGGATATCTAAGCATTTTAATTTATTTATATTTTCACTATATTTTTGAGTTAAAAGTTTGAAGTTACTCTATAGTTTATATTTTTTAACCTAATTTATCAGAATCAACATTAAATTATTACTTAACTACCTGTAATGATATAGCTTTGTTCTACCTCCTCTGTGATGTTATTAGTATATATATTACACTTCAATGTTTTTAAGTTTTTATTTTTTTATTTTTGGGGGTCCATAATAGGTGTATATATTTTGGGTTGCATGAGATATTTTGATACAGGCATACAATGCATAATAATCACATCAGGGTAAATGAGGTATCTATCACCTGAAGCGTTTGTCCTTTGTATTACGATAATCCAATTATATCCTTGTAGTTATTTTTAAATGTACAATTAATTTTCAACTATAGTCTCCCTGTTGTGCTAGCAAATACTAGGTCTAATTTATTTTTTCTAACTACTTTTTTGTACTCATTAATCATTCCCAACTCCTTCCCCACTGTTCCCCAGTACTTTCTCAGCCTCTAGTAACCATCCTTCTACTGTCTATATCCATGAGTTCAATTGTTGTTATCTTTAGCCCCTACAAATAACTGTGAATATGTGAAGTTTTTCCTTCTATGTCTGGCTTCAACATTTCTCTATTTGTAGTCACAACTATACATTTTATATATAATATTTTCTCCTTGCTTCTCTTAACTAATTTAAAGGGCAGTTGCATATGCTTAAAACATTTTTAAATTACATACACAATTGTTTTTTAAATCGATTATGAGAAACAAGGGGAAAAATATGTATTCATACTGATATATAATCATGTAATTACTCTTATTGATGTAGATTCAAATAAATAACTGAAGTTAACTGCTCTTAGGCTGATGAACTTTTTTAGCAGTTCTTTTAAGGTGGGTCTTCTAGCAAAAAAAGTCTCTTAGATGATGTTTATCCTGAAAAGTTTTTATTTTACCTTTCTTTTTGAAAAGTGAACTTTGATGGATGTATGATCCTTGGTTAAAAGTTGTTTTACTTTGTTTTTGTTTTTGATTTTTGAACACTTTGAAAAT
The DNA here is from genome assembly GCF_003255815.1 of Theropithecus gelada. Taxonomy (NCBI): domain Eukaryota; kingdom Metazoa; phylum Chordata; class Mammalia; order Primates; family Cercopithecidae; genus Theropithecus; species Theropithecus gelada. The sequence continues at coordinate 12,103,912 of NC_037673.1, read as the reverse complement.
ATGATTCTGAACTGAATTGTTTATACTGAAATGTTGGAATGACTCTGTTGTCTGGGGTATACACCCTGGCTCTTGGTCTTGTTCGAGAAAAATTCAGAAGATAGACACACATGAGGAGTGGGTTTAGGAGTGTAAAGTTTAATAGAAAAAGAAGAAAAAGGGAGATAAAAAGCTTCTTCATGCTGAGAAACCGGGTTGCCCAGAAGAGGGGTGTCCTGTTTGCAGTGAATGCAATCATTTTGTAGGGAAGCTTGAGTGATTGATTTATCTAGGGCTCAGGGGATGGGTTTGACCAGGTGTGCCATTCACATAGCCCAGGAAAAGACTGGCCCTCCCATCCTAATCTTTTATTATGCAAACGTGGCTTCCACCTGGCCGTGACCTTGATACTTGTACACGTGGTTTTACCTGGAGGCTGCCATGACGCCCATATGGGGGGGCGATAAGGGAAAGAGGGAGGAGAGGCCATACTGAATGTACATGGCTTCCAGGTACAGCTGCTGTCATTTACATATAAAAGCTCCTAGTTTGCATATCTATGCCTGACTTCTCAGGCTGCTTTCTGTTAGAGAATAAATAGTTTGGAGGCTGCTTTTTATTAAAGGAAAATTCCACTGAGAACTTTCCCCTTTCTAGCTGCCTAAAAATGATTTCATAATAACTCCTGTATTAATGTCAGCTATAAAAATTATTTGAGCTCTATCTTATTACAACTGTAAGAATTATACTCTCAATTATACTTACAATAATGAGATATTGAATCAGCTTTGTTGTCTGGGGTATATACCCTTATGGTTGTAAGAATTGTAAAAAATTGTCTAAGATTGAGGTACTGGCAGATTCAGTGCCAAACGTCCAACCTTCCAAAGGCCCCATCACTCAATACCTCAGGGTTAGGATTTCAACATACAAACTTTTGAGAATCATAAGCATTCAGTATATTGCAAGCTCCTTTGTAAGTAATGTGTCGCTTTTCCTGCTTTTAATATTTTCTCCTTGTAGTTGACTTTCAACATTTTTACTGTACAATCTGCAAGACTGTACAAGACAACGTACAAGACAATCTGCTTGTGATTGTCTTTACATAGATCCTACTAGGAGTTTGTTGAGTGTCTAGGTGTATAACTTACTGTTATCCAATAAACTTGGAATATTTTCAGATATTACTTCTTTGAATGTTTTTCTGTTTTTTTCATTCTCCTTTCTTTCTCTGGAAGTCCCATTACACTTCTGATGGTGCGCTCAACCATGTCCATATTTATCTCAGTTTCTTTTATTTTCTTGATTCATTTTTCTCTTTATTCTTCACTTAGCGTAATCGCCATTGCAATGCCTTTGAGTTTTTATTCATTCTTTACAAGTTGAAATATCTTTTTGAATTGTTTTGGAAAATTATTCATTTCAGTCATGAAAATGTAAAATTTATTTTTAGTTCTGTTTTATAACATTTATCTCTTTATTAATATTATCAATTTGATGAATCATTGTAATCAGAACTTTCTTTAATCATAGTTTTCTTTTTCAATTTTGTGAACATGATTATAATAGCCACTTTAAAGTCTTTTTCTGATAAATATGACCTCTGTTCACCTTCATAGGCTGTCTCTGTTGTTTGATTTTTTCTAGTGAATAAGTCATGCTTTCCAGTGTTTTTGCATGCCTCAAAATTTCAGTTGGAAACTGGCTATCTTTGATAATATAGCAACTCTGGTTACTTCTGCTTTCACTCAATGTATGTTATCATTATTGGCTTGTTTATGTGTTTAGTGACTGTCCTAATTATTTTGGTGATGTCTATTTTTCCCTCAAATTGTTAAGCTTTTAATATTACTCCTCAGGGAAACTCAGCTTTGGGAACACTTGCAGTCACCTTGCATGACAGTGGCTTTTGTAAGACTTTCTTCCTCTTTCTCTGACACATCCAACTATTAAACTTTAGTAATTGCCAGCTGATTGCTCCATTGTTTTCGAAAATGTCCTGGGGCACAAATTGCTCTACAAAGTGATCCACTCAAAGTCTGACTCCTTTGGAAAAAAACATTCTGAGGTCAGTGTTTGACACTTTTTTCTGACATCAGGAGGGCTCCTCCATGGTGTCTTATTTCTCTTGTGTAATCTAACCAGCCTACAGTTTAGCCTTTATCTGGAATCTCTTCCTATTTATCTTATCCCACAAATATCACTACTTTTGAGAGTACATTAAGGTTGAACTTCCCCAAGATTTGTTGGAAATAAAATCAGTTCTTTGGGGAAAAGATTAAGAACTATCTGTTTTATGGTTCACTTCTCCCCTCAGGCAAAATCTCTAGATAACAGACAATGGCAAGTTGCGCTCTGAGGGATATTCTTGGTTTAGTGAAAGGTGGGCAAGAGCCTGAGGTCTTCTTGTCTTATCTCTCCCTGTATGGAGCCGCTGCTTCAAACTGGGGATACAGACATTAGGGCCCCAGTATTCTCAGTACTATTAATGTCTGTAAAGTAACAAAAGTTTCCTAAAAAGGGCTCAGTTTTCTAAGCAATTTGTATGCTACACCAAAATAAGTTTATAATGCTCATGACCTATCATGACCTTCTTATGAAAGAGTCTTATAATACTCATGATCCATGAAAGAAAATCAGACCAATATTTGACATTTTGTATTCTTTATTACAGAAAGATGCAGAGGTTAGAGGCATTGACCACCCCCTCCAGCCATGCAGTTGAAAATTTGCATATAAATTTTGAGCCGCCAAAAACATAACTACTAATAGCTTACCGTTGACCGAAAGCTTTACTGATAAAATTGATTAACACATATTTTGTATGTTATCTGTATTATATATTGTATTCCCATAACACAGTATGCTAGATTTTTCAAATATTAAGAAAATCAAAAGAGAAAATATATTTACTATTCACCAAGTGGAAGTGATCCATTATCAAGGTCTTCACCCTCATCATCTTCACATTGAGTAGGCTGAGAAGGCAGAAGAAAAGGAGAGTTTGTCTTGCTTTCTCAGTGGTGGCAGAGGCAGAAAAAAATCTACATATAAATGGACACACAACCTCATATTCCTCATCTATACAGTGGACTGAATCAGGGTCTCCTATATCTGGTTTTGCACCCTCTTGGAGGCTCAATTAAAAATATAACATATTAGGTGGAATAGCTGCCGATAACAGATCAAGATGACTGGTGCATTTATAACAGAACTTCAGAACGAGGGCACTGAGAGCTGATGGAGGTAAGACACAGAAGCTGGGCTGAAGTCAGAAGAAGGTGGGAACCCTGCACAGGGCTATCCACATCCCGACTCCTTCTTTGCTTCCCAGTGACTCCTGGCGAACCCATGAGGTGAACTGGCAAGGAGCTCCTGACTGGCTCCTGACACTAGCCTCTGGAATCCTGGCTGGAGGAGACCCCTCAACCACCACAGACACTCAAGTTGGCAGGGAGAGGTCCTTAGAGAAGTGGTGGTGGTAGCACACCAACTGAAGCAAAGCAAAAGGTGTTTGGTGTGGGAGTCTCTATAGCAGAGCACCACCAGGGAAGCCTATCTCCCTAGCCTCGACTTGCTCCCATAGGAGACTTTAGCCCTAGGGGAACTGTCAGACCTCAACTCTGCAGAGCAGTCTTGACCATCAAACAGGGCTGGTCTGATCTGAGCACCCCTTGGTCTGCTGGTCTCTCCTGGGGCCCTAACTTGATTCTGCTTGCTTGCAGGGTAGTCTCAGATGCCCTGGGGGACTGAATCATAACTCCTACACTGGCAGATGTGCCTGACCAGCATAGAGCTCCAGCAGTGCAGTCCCCATGGCCCTACATTAGCCCATCCACTTCCTCCTCACACTGTAGCTTCACTCAGGCCTACAGCAACCTCCCACATCTTTTTGCCAGCACCTGGGTGTGTGGGCAGGCTTTGCCTTCCTTGCCCCACCAGCACATGCGTGTGTGGGCACTCTGTCCTGCCACTGCTGGAGAGGTTGTAGGGAAAAAGGAATGTTTACATACTGTTTGTGGGAGTGTCAATCAGTTCAACCACTGTGGAAAACAGTGTGGCAATTCCTCAAAGACCTAAAAACAGAACGACCATTAACCTAGCAATTTCATTCCTTAGTAGATACCCAAACAAATATAAATCATTCTATCATAAAGACACATGCATGCATATGTTCATTGCAGCACTATTCACAATAGCAAAGACATGGAATCAACCTAAATGTCCATCAATGGTAGATTAGATAAATAAAATGTGGTACATATACACCATGGAATACTATGCAGCCATAAAAAAGAACATGATCATGTCCTTTGCAGAAACATGGATGGAGCTGGAGGCCATCATTCTTGGCAAACTAACACAGGAACAGAAAACCAAATATTGCATGTTCTCACTTATAAGTGGGAGCTAAATGATGAGAACACATGGACACATAGAGAGAAGCAACACACAGTGGGGTCTATTGGAGGTTGGGAGGAGGGGGAGGATCAGGAAGAATAACTAATGGATGCCAATCTTAATACCTGAGTGATGAAATAATCTGTACAACAAACCCCTATTACATGAGTTTACCTATATAACAACCTGCACATGTACCCCTGAACCTAAAATGAAAGTTAAATAAATAGACATACATAATTGACATCCATGTTGTCAAGAGTCAATGTACATGTGTACATATGTATGTAAAAGTGTATTTTTATTCAGCATATATATTTTAGTATAGCACTTTCCAACTCACTTTGTAAACAAATGTTGCTATTAAAAATTGTAAAAGTGACCATGTGTGGTGTCTCACCCTTGTAATCCTAACACTTTGGGATCACTTAAGGACAGGAATTTGAGACCAACCTGGTCAACATAGCTAAACCCTGTCTCTACTAAAAAATAAAATAAATAAGGAACACTTTATCCAGTCATGGTGGCATGTTCTTGCAACCCTGGTTACTTAGGAGGCTGAGGTGGGAGGATTTTTTGCTTGAACCCAGGAGTTCAAGGCTGTAGTGAGCCAAGATTGCACCACTGGACTCCAGCCTGGGTGACAGAGGGACCCTGTCTCAGGAAAAAAAAAAAAAAAAAAAAAAAAAAAAAAACTGAGAAAGGCATTATTTTAATTTAATTTGGATTTTTAAAATTTTATTTTGTTATTAATTGCAAATTTGTTGCTATTTATGGGACACAGTGTGATGTTTCAATACGTGTGTATATTATTTAATAATCAAATCAGGATAATTAGCATATCCATCACCTCAAACACCTGTCTTTTTGGTGAGAACATTCCAAATTCTCTCTTCTAGAGCTTTTCAAATATACAGTGTATTATTGTTAATTATAATCACTCTACCGTGCAATAGAATAGTGGAACGTATTCCTCCTACCTAACTGTAACTTTGTACCATTGACCAACCTCTCACCATAACCTCACCCTCCCACACCCTTCCCAGCCTATTTCCATAAGATCAGCTTTTTCAGATTCTAACTATGAGTGGTACTTGTCCTTCTGCGCTTGGTTTATTTCACTTAACATAATGTCCTCTCTAGGTTCATTCAGGTCATACAAATAACAGGATTTTATTCTTTCTTATGACTGAATAGTATTACATTGTGTATACATACCACGTTTCTTTTTACCTATTCATCCACTGACTATTGTGAATAGAACTGCAATAACATGGGAGTGGAGATATTTCTTTGACATACCTATTTCATTTCCTTTGGATATATGTGCAGTAGTGGGGATTTTTTAATCCTCTGGTAATTTTATTTTTATTTCTTTTAGGAAACCTCATACTATTGTTCATAATGCAAGGAGATTTTATATTGTTCGTAATGCAGGGAGATTTTTAAAAACCACATAGTCAAGTATACAGAGCAGCAAAATTTAGAGCAAATAATATTTTACATGAAAATATTAATTTCACTTCTATTAAAGTCACAAAAGTATATAGATACTTTTATAACTTATATTTAGATTAAGAGATATCGGTATGAACTAATGTGAATTTTGAAATGGATAGATGAGGAGGATAGATTGATATACATATGCATACATATAAATATAGAAATCAACATAGATATGCTGCATATAGATATTAGTATATATATGTATGTTTCCTAACTTGGTCCAGTGGGAGAAAGCTTAGATGAAACCCTAGAACTTAAAGTATAATTTAAAAATAAAAAATAAAAAAGAAATCAGAGCGATGACACACAGATATTGATCTCTAACTACCAGTCATCTCCAGTGAAAGAACCATGTTTATGTGAGATGTTAACACTAAGGGAAATTGGGTCACAGATACACAGAGAATCACTTTATTATCTTTTACACTTTTATGTAAATCTAAAATTATCCCCAAATAAGCATAATTTTTAACATATATCAAATATATACAAAGCAATGTACTCTTATTTTTATACCAGTAAGTGTATAGTGTTTATGAAAAACCAGACTAAGTAATTAAATGTATCAATTTACCATACCCTCACAACAATTCAGTGGACTAGATATTCTTTCACAGATGAAATTTAGGCCCAGAAAGAAAATGAATTTCCCAAGATGCCTTCCCTAAGCTGAACAGCAAAACTTTTCACCCTCGTTGCTGGTTCCACAGTTCCTTCTTTCAAGTGTCACATTTTTCTTCTGAAGTGACAGGTTTGAGCAATTTGATACACGGAGGCACATAAAAGTTGAAATGTGAGATAAAATTTAGAGGTATGCTTCCCAAACATTCATTTTAAAGAATTAGAATTGTTAACTCAGAAGCTATTTCACTTACACAAATGTAATGGGAAATTAGAAATGTCTATCTGTGGATTAGAGTATGTCCAGCAAGGCCTGTGTCCATTAACGTCAGCTAGAAAAGCTGGATAAATTATAAAAATATGGAATCTGTCTGAAGGGCTCAAATTTTGGCTCTGATAGCAAATATGTCACCTTGAGAATTCACTTAATTATTCTGTGTCTCAGTAACTTGATCTGCGGGTCATAGCACTACCTCAAATGCCTGGAGTATGTAGCACATACTGAGTGATCAGTGCTAAGACAGTGGAAAAGGGTAGGGTAAAAACCAGAGAGTGGGCTGGGTCAGGGCGGAGCAGATATTTTATTTAAGGTGTTCTAGAAAGGTCCTGTACACAACAGTCATAGGAACAGAGATCTGCATAATGTGAGGAACTGAGTAATGTGACTCTCTTGAGAAAGAGTGGTTGAGGCAGAGAGAAGGTGCCCCAGGCAAGAGTAACCTTCAGATTCCAGAGTTTGGAGATCAGAAAACAAGGAAGACATTGGTGGGAGGTATGTATAGAAAGGCGCAGGTTGAATTACAAACCTAAACTACTCTATTACTCAAAAATTTCTATAAAATTACCTGAGACACTACTACCCATAGAACTTTCCTTTACCTTGAAATTTCATACTGCATATGATCTAGGTGCACTACACAAGTTAACATTTAAATATATGGGACAGATCTTATGTGAATGTTGATTTTTCACTTGCAGCTGGATTGTAAATTTCTTCATGGCAGTTGCAGAGCATGTGTGTGTTGTGTGCACACATACACTCACACATATGCACAAATATGGGTGTTTTATATTAAATCCTCTAAGGCATCTATAAAATTATCAAGATTATATAATATGATCAATGAATTCTAATGAACACATTACTTTAGAGTGGGAACTATGGATTTAATTATAACTCTAATATTACACATTCTATAAACTTCATATGTATTAACTGGAAGTGAAATTAAATTTGTAATATACCTTATAGGTGTGAGTAGATTTGCACACTCATTATCTGTTGTGATCTAGTTTATAGTCATAAAAGATTATCAAAGGTCATTTTAATCTCACTTGATAAACAGGTTATCAAGAGAACCCATTCTGAGAACTCAAATACCTTACCAAAAGTTACACAGTTTTTAAGTAGTGGGGAACAGACTTGAATTAAGTTTATCAGGCCCCAGATATAGTTTATTTTTCTGTAACTTTGTTATATATCAAATATTACAAAGTAAGATTAATACTATAAACATTAAAGGCAATATTATTATAGTTTCTAAAAAAGGCAAGAACCACAATTCTATTAATTGAGTTGGGGTCATGCCCCTGATAAATAATACTCTTGGAGCCATGTTTGCCTGACAGGAAAGAAGACCACAATTAACAGACTGTATTTCTAAAATATTATTGCTACACCAAGTGATAGCTTTCAAAGGAACTAAATTTCTAACAGCAGCAATTGCATGCAGTGCACTTTGGAGAATGAAAGATTCACCCTAATACCTTGCCCATGAGTGACTGGAATGCCAATGAAACCATTCTGAAAACTTAATATTAAATATTAAAATTATTGAATTATTTGCAGGGAGAAAAACCAAGCAGAATGCAAAGTTGAGGAATGTATGAGAATTCAAAAAGAATTTTTGGCTCGTCTGCAAAACTACAAGACGAATCTCTGACAGATCATGCGTTATATTAATACACAGGGAGTAAATTCTCACTTCTCCAATTACTTGTCTATGCATTTTTCCCACCTCCCATTTTCTGTAGCAAAATTTGAATCCAAATTTGGATTATTTTAGCCTCTCAGAGTACTTCTTGGCCTCATCATATCAATAAATAGAAAGAAAATGTAAAATACATTTTATTTTTACATTTATAAAAATGTAAAAATGTTAAACATTACCCAAAAAATGAAGCAGTAGGCAAATCTGCTGCCAAAATCTTATAAAGTGATTTTCAAAGACAAACAATTAAATGCATCTTCCTCTTTATGTACTTGTTCACCTTCATTAGCCTGATGATTGGAATACTTACAGCATGAAAGCACAAACCATGTGTGGTGCTCGTAATTAGGTTCCTGACTGGTATATCAGATGCAAATTGGGAACACAGGACTTCAGTTTTGTTGCAATATGTGCCCTGGAGTCATTCAAAAATGTTGGTGTTGCCAATGCAGGCATTTGATAACTGACAGATGAGGCATAATCAAATCCGTGCATGTTACCTTTCCTTTAACCACAATGCATCTCATGCAGAACAACTCATAAATAGAACCCAAAGCAAAATTACGTGGCTAAATTCTTTAATTACTAAACTACATGTTATACAACATATATAGATGTGTTAGGCATATTAAATATTATACTTAGTATTTATACATGAACTATGTGACATTACATTACAAAAATTTAGAGTTAGGAGGAATCCAGACGATAACTAAGACCATGACAAATAAGACAATTTTTAAGTTAATTAAAATACAATTTTGTGATTTTTAGAGCAAATAACAGTACCTTTTAGTGAAAGAGCCAGCACCATACTTTAGGAGGGTTGACCAATTTCATTACACTTGTCTCATCAGACCATTATTATCAGACCCTTTCCTTAGCTCTGATATTCTTTTTGTATATTACATTAATGTACAAGTTTCAATACCTCCCTCACATTTGGAAAATTTTAATTTTATTATCTGGTCTTACTCTTGGAAAGATTTGAAACAGAAATATTTTTACATGCTCATAATTTAAAAATCTAACACAAAAAACATGAAAAATTTAGGGACTTTTAAATGGATTTTACCAATGTAAGTAGACACTGTGAGCTCATATTCATCTGGATATTATTTTTTGTGAGAAAGATTTTAAAAAGTAGTACTCTTCTGCTCACTTCAAATGACAAGTTCTAACAATCCTGTTCATAACTCAATACATACTAAGTCCTTGAATAATATTTTCACTTATAAAAGTTATATGACATTATTCTAGATGAAAAATAAATGTCTAACCTCTGGGCTAATATTTAATGATATACATTAGTGGATTCTCTAGACTCTGTTTTCCATGTTATTTAATTATTTAAAAAATTACCTGTTTTCACCATTATTTAAGATTATGAGACCGACGCGCTGTCGGCTGCGCTAAGTGGGCTCCCGACACCATTATTTCTCATTAAAGAAATAGATTCTCAGAGGCAAGAATATAGAAAAGAAAATTTCTCTGGGTTCATTCAAGAATTTTCCTGTTAACCTTTTCTTTAAAAATTTCCCTCAACCCTACAGTACCATTTATATTGACTCTGTCACGATTTTAGCATATTGTGTCAAAAAAAAAAAAAAAAGAACTAAGCAGTAATGATCATTACTAGTCTCTGATAAAACAGACTTTAAACCATCAAAGATCAAAAGAGACAAAGAAGGCCATTACATAATGGTAAAGGGATCAATTCAACAGGAAGAGCTAACTATCCTAAATATATACGCGCCCAATATAATACATTACTGATGACTGTAAGTACCATATTATACAGCAGCTCTTTAGAGCGTATTCATCTTGCTTAACTGAAACTTCATACCCGTTTATTATTAACTCCCCATTCCTTCCTCTCCTCCACCCCCTGACAACCACTGTTCCACATTTTGACTTTATGAGTTTGGCTGTTATACTACTTCATGTACATGAACTCATGCAGTATTTGTCTTGCTGTGACTGTCTTCTTTCAATTAGTATAATGTCCTCAAGGTTAACCCACAGCATTATTCATAATAGCCAAAAAGTGGAAACAATCCAAATGTTCATGAACTGATGAAAGGATAAACATCTTGGATACATCATAAGATATTCAGTCATAACAAGGAGTGAAGTGCTGACACATGCTATGACATGGATGAACCTTGAACATATCATGCTAAGCAAAACAAGTCAGTCATAAAAAAGCATGCATTATATTATTTCACTCATACAAAATGTTCATAACATAAAAGTCTATGTACATAGAAAGGAGACTGGTGATTGCTAAGGCCTAGAAGGGTCGACCACAAAGGGAAAGCAACTGCTAGAGGGTACAGGATGTCTTTAGGGGCAATGAAAATGTTTGAAAATTAGATTATGCTGGGTTGCTATCATTGAATTATATCCTTTAAATGGGCAGATTGTATGATATGTCAATTATATCTTAATAAAGTTGTTTTTAAAAATACTTAGTATTTGGAAACCATTTAAAAATCTACTCTCAATGCCCACTTTTCATAGCATACATGTGAAAAAAAACCTGATAATCTTCCCACCTACATAAAATAAATGATAAGAAGGGAAGTCCAAAATATATATAACAACATCAAACCTCAAGATTTAGGGTGGATCAAATAAGACACTGCTGCAAGCTTCTAGCAAACATTCAATAAATGAAAGGGTATGTTATTATTTGGACAAATTGTACCATCAAAATTTGAAGTTAAGTTGGATAATTTTCGAAGCAAAATTTGGTACTTTGTATTGTCATATTTTTACTTGTGTTTCACTTAAGGAACGCAGAGTCTATACAGGAAAGGTAGGGGGTTGAATGAAAAAATCTTCAGGCATCTATATGTGTATCTGTATCTTCAAGGATACTTGATATTATCCCATTAGAAGTTAGACATTCCTTTTTTTTAACAGAGTCATACCAAATGTTTCATTTGACTAAAAATTCTTTATAAATTTTACTCTTTCTTCAAAGTTTTATCTGCTGCAAAAAGTTACTTAACCATTCCCACCTTCATTTCTCTCTTTTACGAAGTCTGATACCATACATTTTCTATGCATGGACTTAGGAGACTTCCTGCAAAATCCATTTTCATTTGAATAAAAATATTTCTCATTTTAAAAATTGAATGGCTGGTAACACCTTTAGTAACTTTATATCCTCCAGTGTGCCTTCCACAGTACTGTGCATGCAAGGAATGCCATGAATGTTTCTTGACTAATTCACAGATACACAGTATAAGTCCATATCAAAAATCTTCACTTTGCATCTAAAACTTGACTCTCCTCAGAACGTGTGACATGAATTTAGACTTCTTAACCTCCACTCTTATTTCAATTAATATATGGGAACTGATTTATAATAAATAATGGCCATTTTTACTCAGTGTGACTGAGATCTGAGATACAAATATTTTTACTTAAAAGGAAACAAATCATATTGCTACCTTTAATTTTTAATAGGGAAATAAATCCCTTTGGGGCAATAAAAAGCAATACCCTGATTATGTATTACATTACCGCTCCTAGTACACAGTGCCAGAACTAGCTGGATTCACTTTCCAACGGTAAGAAAGAGTAAATGCATTCAAATTCGAAGCAACAATGGCAATTCAAATTAGTAGAATGAAATGGGAAGATATAAGCTGGAAAACAAGGCAAAGGTGAAACTTATGACAAACTAAATAAACATTGGTTAAATGTCTATTTTCTTATTAGAAGTCAAAAATGTTCATTGTTTGGCAGTTCTGAAGAAGAAAGTGTGAAAATAATTGGGTTCCTGACCCAGACAGATTTTTGTTCCTGGTTAACAGATGTCTATGTTACAAATCAAGCTAACCTAACAAATTCACCTGTGAGTTTTCTCATTAGAAAGGTGAAAACAATTGGTTCATCATAATAAGAACTCACAGAAATGTTGATAAACCACATATGCTCTTATTGGCAAACAAACCCAATGTGTATGCTACCATCAAAGCTTAAATATGCAGTTGTTACGTACACAAATTGAAGCAAATTTTATTACTTGGAAAGAAATGTAAGAAAAATAAATGAAAATACTGCTTAGATATTATCGTTTGGTACATACAATGGTAAAACTGGAAGACATGTAAGATTATATAAGCCTATCTCCAATATACTTTGGAATTCTTACTGGATTGGTGGTTATGAAGTGTTTCCCTGACTATTTCCAAAACTAGAACACTCAAGGCTGTTAATATTTCTACATATAATATGAGAATATACGTCAAAATAAATATTTATTGAATTCAAGCTTGTAAAACATATTAAACTGGCAATTTTTGCTATAGTCTGATAAAATTTTGGTAGTTTTATAAGCTAGATTATGCTTCTTAAAATATATTTGGTGAAATACTGTTCTTTCTTAATCTTTTTCAATCTCTCCAGCAAGATACTTTTGTAAAATAAGAGAAATAATCACAACAATATCAAATTGCTGTACAATTTCTAAACTATTATTGTTGACTTCTGTATACCTGTCTAGTTTGGACCATTAATGAATATTTTAAGGACCAGGAGTAGTGTGTGGTCTACACCTTGAGCAGAATAAGATGACATCATTATGAGAAAACTAGATGTTTCAATTTATGATTACCATTGTACACATTGACACATTCTAGATTTTTTTCTGCTTATTTTGTTTTGTTGTGATTAGTATTTCAGTTAGATAATAGCAAGAGAAATTTACTTTTAGAAGATCTCCCAATGGCTGTGTGTTCAGCTTTTTGAGAAAATCCATTTGGTTTTCCTAGCTAGAATTAATGGAACCTTCTACAAGGTTGATAAAGTGGAAAAATGTGGCAAATGTTGATGACTTGAAAGGATCATGAAGGGAATGTCAACATGAGTCCTAGGTTTCAAGTCTGTGCACTTGTGTTGATGGTTTTACCATTTTTCTGAATAAGAAGCATTAGAAGTAAAGCTGTTGGAACACATGGAGACGCTTGGTGGTTTTCAAATCTTGTAGATGTAATCAATCTGTCAGCTTTCCCTAGACAACCAGCTGAATCGGACTCTGTTTCTTTTAAAGGAGGTACTTACAGTTGGCCATCATACTAATAGTAAGTGCCTGATGCAGAAAGACTGTTTAATAAATATCTGTAAAATGAATTAAGTGATGACAAAATTTCTATTAAAGATGTGAATGTTTTCAACTTAAATTATCCCTGGTTTCAAGATATTATAAAATATGTAAGCTATTCCATTTTTTCAAGTCACTGCTAATAGACGAATACTCTTTAG
>NC_037673.1:11995137-12087637 GCF_003255815.1 Theropithecus gelada | reverse complement strand
CTTGTATTTTAAAGAGTTCACTTAGCACTTAGGTTTAAATGTTATTTTAATGTTGATGAAAAATTTTATCAGTTTTTACAAGTTTTAGCAAAAGGTGTTCAACTTTATTAGCAGAAAAATGTCAATTAGAATCATAATGAGGTATCACTACATACTAGAATAGATAAAGTCATCCAGACTGACACTACCAAGTGTTGACAAGGATGTGATGCATTTGGAACTCATACACATTGCTTGTAGGAATGCAAAATGGTACAGTAACTGGTGATGAGTACGGCATTACATTATAAAGTTAGATTCATTACTATATAATCCAGAAATTCCACTTCCAGGTATTTACCCAAGAGAATCGAAAATATACATTCAAACAAAAACAAGTACATAAGTGTTCATAGTAGCATTATTCATATTAGCCCCATTGGAAACAACACAGTGGCCATCACTATTAAATGAATAAACAAAGTGTGGTAAATTCATACTATGTAAAACTCAGCAATAAAAGACAAAAAATATTAATATAGACAATAACACGGATTCATCTCAAAAACATTACATTGAGAGAAATAAGTCAATCATAAAAGACTCCATACTATGTAAGTCCATTTATATGAAATTCTACAATAGGTAAAACTATGACCAACAGCAAACCAAAGATTGCCTAGAGTGAGAGTGAAGAAAGATTATGGAATATATACAGGTATGAGGAAGCATTTTGGGGTGAGGAATTGTTCTACTTCGATCATGGTGGCTAAATGATTTCACACAATTACCAAAATTCACAAATCTGGACACTTAAAATTAATACAAATATTACCTTGATAAACAAAAGAGAGCAAACAAGTTCCAACTAGTTGTGAACAATGTACAGCCAAAATTTAGAGTACTTGTTTATAGAGAGTTCAATGTGATAAAATACTTACACTGGTTTACAAAATAGATATCGAAGGCTCAGACTTTTTAAGCATCAGATTGATGACAAACAACAAGGAGGGAAAACACATAATGCCATGCTGAAGTATGCTTTTTATATTCAACGTCAGCATTATCATAAGATTTTGTAATTTAGTATTCTGTACATATGAACAAGCATTTACAAATTTTGGCAATTATAGTTTTTTGTGAGAGTTAAACAAATTTTGCTTTCTGACAGTATGAATGTAATTATGAATGATGTGTGCACCACATCCAGATGCAAGTAGATCTCTGACTTTAGAACACCGTTTGTTTCAACATTCGTATTCATAATGTTACCAGAAAATTAATCATTTCTCTTCAGTGTTGACATTTTTAATTTATTATAGAATAATACTTAGAATTTTTTATATTTAACCTTCAGGAGGATAAATTTCAACAGTTTTACTTTGATTTCATAAACTGGATGGAAAAAGTTAAACATTAGACTGAACTGGTTTCCTGTTTAAAGCAGTTGATTAGTGATCTACACCTGGCATCAATCAACTGTAAAGTTTTTCCTCTTCACATAAATTGCTATCACTTTATCTACAAGAAAAAAAGAATGAAGGAAATGATCAAAAGTACAAGTGTGGTTTGATCTAAGTAAAAAGCTTTCCATCGTAGAGCAATAGATGAATCCAGTTTCTGTAACCATACATTTTATTCTTAATTGACATATAACCGTCATATTTGTGGGGTACAGAGTGACATTTCAATACATGTATACAATGTATAATGATCAAATCAGGGTAATTATTGTACCCATCACCTCCAACATTTATTATTTCTTTGTTTTGGGAATAATAAAAATCCTCTCTTCTAGCTATTTGAAAACATACAACAAATATTAATTATACTTACCCTACAATGGTATAGAACACTAGAAATTATTTCTCTTATTTAGCTATAATTTTATACCTGTTAAGCCAACTCCCTCTATCCCCCAGTCCCCTTTCCAGCCTCTGGTAACCACTGTCCTACGTTCTACTCCTGTGAGATTAACTTATTTAGATTCCACACGTAAGTAAGAAAATGCAGTATTTGTCTTTTCTGTGCCTGGCTTATTCCACTTAACATGTCCTCCAGGCTCACCTATGTTACCAAAAATGACAGAATTTCATTATTTTCTTATGGCTTAAGAATTTCCATCATGCTTTTATACTACATTTTCTTTACCCATTCATTTCTTGATGGACCCTTAGGTTGCTGTCAAATCCTGGCTGTTGGGAATGGTGCCGCAATAAACATGAGACCGCACATATCTGTTCGACGTACTTATTTCATTTGCGTTGGATATATACTCAGTAGTGAGATTGCTGAACCGCATGGTAGTTTTCTTTTTAACATTTTGAGGACCCTCCACATGGTTTTCATAATAACTGTACTAATTTATATTCTTACGAACAGTGTGTAAGAGTTCCTTTTTCTCCACACCATCACTAGCATGTGTAACTTTTTAATCTTTTTGGTAATAGTCATTCTACCTGGGGTGAGATGATCTTATTGTCATTTTTATTTGCATTTCTCTGATGAGTAGTGAAGCTGAGCATTTCCTTATATGCTCAATGGTCATTTCTAAATCTTCTGTTAATGTCTAGTGTTTCATTATTGGAACGCTAAGCTGGTGGGAGTTAGTTATATCCTACCGCTCAAGGTCATCGCCAAGGTCTAATTTTTCACACACACACAAAAATTGTAACTTAATGGCAATAATGGGTTAAGAAATCTCTATTCAGATCAATTGCCCAATGTTTAATCAAATTATTTTGTTTTTGCTGCTGAGTAGTTTGAGTCCCTTGTATGCTCTAAATATGAATCCATGTTGGATCAGAAGTTTGTAAATGTTTTCTCTCATTTTTCAGGTTGTCTTTATATTCTGTTGTTTCCTTCTCTGTGTGAAAGCTTTTTAGTTTTATACATCCCCATTTGTCTATTTTTTCTTTTGTTGTCTGGGCTTTCAAGGTCTTATCCATAAAATACTTGCTCAGACCAATGTCCCGAAGCATGTCCCCTACTTTCTTCTCTTAGTTTGATAGCTACATATTCAAATGTAAATAATTCAGTTTTAATTATTTACATTTAAATATTTTGGGCTCATTTTTATATACAGGGAGGGAAGATGTCTAGTTGAATTATTTTGCATATAAATATCCAATTTTCCCACCACCATTTATTGAAGAGACAGCCTTTTTCCCAGTGTACATTTTTTGAGTATTCATTGAAAATCAACTGGTTCCATATATATGGATTTGTTTCTGGGCTCTTCGTTCTGTTCCATCGGTCTATGTGTCTGTGTTTATGCCAGTCCCATACTCTTTCAGTTCAAATAGCTTTGTAATATATTTTGAAGTCACATTGGGTGATCCCTCCTTCCAGCTTTGTATTTTTTGTGGGGGAGGGAGCGGGGCTTAAGCTTGCTTTGGCTATTTGGAGACTTACGTGGTTCCATAAAAATTTTAGGATTCTTTTTCTATTTCTGTGAAAAAAATGGCATTGGTGATTTGAAAGGGGTAGTTTTCAAATAGATAACTTTGGGTAGTGTGCTTATTTTAACAAATTAATTCTTCCAATCTATGGATATAGGATGTCTTTCCAATTTTGTTTTTCATCACTATTTTGTAGTTTTCATGGTAGTGGTCTTTTACCTCTTTGGTTAAATTTCCTGTTAGGAGGCTTTTTGTAGTTATTGTGAATGGGATTGTTTCTTTTCATTTCTTTTTCAGATAATTTGTTATTAGTGTCCAGAAATACTACTTATTTTTGTAAGCTGATTTTTTATCCTGCCAGTTTACTGAATTTATCAATTGTAAGAGTTTTCTGCTGGAATCTTTAGGATTTTCTATAAATAAATCATGTCATTTGCAAGCAGGAACAATTTAACTTCCTCCTTTCCAATTTGGATGCCCTTTATTTTGTTATCTTGCCTAGTTGCTCCGGCTAGGACTTCAAGTACTACGTGGAACGAGTGGTAAAAAATAGGCATCCTCTTCTTATTCCAGTTCTTAGAATCTTTCAGCTTGTTCACATTCAGTGTAACATTAGCTGTGAGTTTTTCATACATGGCCTTTACTGTGTTGAGGAAGAGTTCTTCTATACCTAATTTGTTGAGAGGGTTTATCATGGAAGGATGTTAAATGTTATCAAACACTTTTTCTGTGTCTGTTAAGATGATCATAATGGTTTTGTCTTTCATTCTGCTGATGTAATGTAGCTCATTTTTTTAAATTTTCATATTATGAACCATCCTCAACTCCCTAGGATATGTCCCTATTTCTCACAGTGTATAAATTTTTTATTGTGCTGTTGGATTTAGTTTGCTAGTATTTTGTGGAGGATTTTTGCATTTATGTTCATGAGGAATTTTTGCCTGCAGGTGTCTGCCTCTCTTGTGCGCTTCTCTGGTTGTGTCATCAGAATAATGCTGGCTTCATAGAATAAACTTAGAATTTTCTCCCATTTAACTTTTTGAAATAGTTTAAAAAATAATTGATTTTAGTTCTTAGTTAAAAGCTTAGTAAAGTTCAACAATGAACCCATCCATTTCTTGGCTGTTTTTGATGGGAGACTTTATATTGCCAATTCAATCTTTTACTCATTACTGCTCCATTCAGGTATTTTCTTTCTTCTGAGCTCAATTTTGGTAGGTTGTATGTATCTAGAAACTTACCTATTTCCTGTTGGTTTTCTTATTTGTTTGCACATAGTTGTTCATAATAGTTACCCATGATCCTTTGTATTTCTGTGGTATCAGATGTCATGTGTCTGTTTTTTCTGTTTTTATTTATTTGGCTCCTCTTTTTTGTAGTTAGCTTACCTGGTATGATCTGGATCTGCGATCCCACTAAATCTCTTGTCCAGTTGTAATTTCCAGTGTTGGAGGTGGGGCCTGCTGGAAGGTGATTGGATCATGGAGGTGGATTTCTCATGAATGGTTTAGCAACATCCCTCTTGGCACTGTCCTCAAGATAGTGAGTTCTCCTGAGATCTGGCCATTTAAAAGTGCGTGCCACCTTCCCCCTCACTCTCTCTTTCTTGTTCCTGTTGCCAACATGTATGTGCCAGCTTCCCTTTTGCCCTCTGCCATCATTGTAAGTTTCCTGCAGCTTCTTGAGCACACAAGCAGATAGCAGCATCAGTTCTCAGCCTACAGAACTATAAGCCAATTAAACCTCTTTTCAGTATAAATTACCCAGTATGAGGTTTGTCACTCTGCCAATGCAAGAATGAACTATTATGCTAGATAATGGTTTGCCAATTGTATTTATCTTTCCAAGGAACCAACTTTTCATTTTATTGATCTTTTGTATTTTTTCTAGTCTCTATTTGGGAGGTATCTGCCTTATCTTTATTATTTATTTCCTTCTAGTAATGTTGAATTTAGTTCATTCTAGGTAATTGAGGTATATTGTTATCTTATTTGAAATCTTTCTATTTTCTGTTGTAGGTGTTCATTGGTATAAATTTCCCTGTTAGTACTGCTTTTTCTATATCCCATAAGATTTTGTATGTTGACTTTCTATTTTAATGTGTTTCAATTTTTTAAAATTTTCTTTTTAATTTTTTTGTTGACCCATTTGTCATTTAGGAACATGTTGTTTAGTTTCTATTTACACACTTTCTTAGGTTTCTCTTGTTACTAATTTCTACTTTTATTCCATTCTGGCCAGAAAAGACACTTGTTATGATTTCAGATTTTCCAAATTATTTGAAAGTTGGATAATGGCATAATGTATCATCTATCCTGGAGAATTTTACATGTGCTGATGGGAAGAATGTGCATTCCGCAGCTATTGAAAGAAATGTTTGGTCCATTTGGTCTATAGTGTAGTTTCAACTGATGTTTCCATGTTGACTTTCTGTCTAAATGAACTGACCAATGCTATGAATAAAGTGTTGAAGTCCCCAAATATTTCTGTGCTACAATCTATCACTCTTATCCGATATAAAATATTTGCTTTTTTTGTTGTGTGTTCCAGTGTTGGGTGCATATATATTTACAAGTATTACGTATGCATGCTAAAGTCATCTCTTTAATGACCTTCTTTGTCTTTTTTAATGCTTTTTGACTTAAGGCCTATTTTATCTAATAGCTGCTCCTATTCATTTTGCCTTTCCATTGGCATGAAATATTGCATTTGTCCATTGTCACACTGCTATAAAGAAATACTCTTTATAAAGAAAAGAGGTTGAATTTGCTCACACTTCCATATGCTGTACAGGGAGCATTGTTGGGGAGGCCTCGGGAGACTTAGAATCATGGCAGTAGGCAAAGAGGAAGGAGGCACACCTTACATGGCCAGAACAGGATGAAGAGAAGAAAGAAGGACGTGCTACACACTTTTAAACACGCAGGTCTCATAAGAACTCATTATCATGAGAACAGTAAGGGGAAAATATGCCCCCATGACTCAATCACGTCTCATAAAGCCCCTCCTCCAACACTGGGGTTTAAAATTTGACATGAGATTTGGGCAAGGACAAATTCAAACCATATCAAGTATCTTTTTTATCCCATTACTTTCAGCCTATGCATGTTTTAAAAGATGGAGTGAGTTTCTGGTAGGCAGCATAGAGTTGGGTCTTGCTTTTCTTAATCCATTCTACTGGTTTATATCTTATATTTAGGGAATATAATCCATTTACATTCAAGACTATTATTAATAGCTGTGGACTTATTCCTGTCATTTTGTTAATTGTTTTCTGACTTTTTGTATATTCTTTGTTGTTTTCTTCCTCTCTTACTGTTCATCTTTTCAGTTCTGTGATTTTGTGTTATTATGGTAAGGTTTGATTCTCATCTCTTTCTCATTTCTATTTCTGCTCTATCAGTGCATTTTATACTTTTCTGTGTTTTTATGATGATACTTACTGCCCATTTACTTCCAGATGTAAGACTTTTTAAGCATTTCTACTGCCAGCCTAGTGGTAATAAATTTCCTCAGTTTTTGTTTTCTGGGAAAGCCTTTATTTCTTCATTTCTGAAGAACAACTTTCTAGGGTCTGGTATTTTTGAATGGCAGAATTTTGCTTTTCTTTTAGTATTATGAATGTATAATTTCATTTTCTCCTGGCCTGTAAGTGTTTCCCTGTGAAATATTTCACTAATGAGGATTCCCTTGTATCTCTTGTTGCTTTTCTCCTGCTACTTAAATATTCTTTCTTTGTCTTTGACTTTTGACATTTTGACAATAATGTGTGTTAGAGGATACATTTAGGTTGAATCTGTTTAGAAATCTTTCATCTACCTTGATCTGAATGTCCATCTTTCTCCCAAGATATGGGAATTTTACAGCCATTATTTTATTACATAGGTTTTCTATGCCTTTTCCCATGTCTTCTTTTTCTGGAATACCCATAATATGAATATCTCTTATCATAATGGTGTCCCATACATCCTATAGGCTTTCTTTACCATTTTTTCTTTTTAGTTTTAGTTTAGTTTTGCTTTTTAGCTTTTTCTTTTTAGTTTTGTTTTTAGTTTAGTTTTGTTTTAACTGTCTTGGTTATTTCGTAAGACATGCCTTCAAGTTTAGAATGTCTTTCTTCTGCTTGACCTACTTTATTGTTGATGCTTTTGATCTTTTTTTATTTCATTCATTAAATTTTTCAGCTCCAAGATTTCTGTGTGATTCTTTTTGTGATATTTACCTTTTTGTTGAATTTCTTATTCATAATATAAATTGTTATCCTCATTTTGTTGGATTTTCTTTATTGTCTTGTATCTGCCTGAATTTCCTTAGTATCATTATTTTGAATTCCTTTGCAGACATTTCATTTACTTCCTTTCCTTTGGGGTTGTTTACTGGAGAATTATTGTTTTCTTTTGGAGGTGTCATACCTTCTTGCTTTTTATATTTCTGTGTTCCTATGTTGATATCTGTACACCTTGCGACACAATTGCCTTTTCAATTTTACAGAATACTTTTCATAAGTGAAGACTTTTTTCTGTAGATGTGACTATTGCTGCAGTTGGGTAGGGTGCTTAGCAGGTGCAGTAGTGTAGTCTCTGTGATTTTATTGGTTGTAATCCAGTCAGCAGTGTCATCAGGTTCCTCAGTGACCTAGACTGTGAGCATTTGTGAAGGCATTAGTGTGTCTTTGCTGGGTTGGGGTCATCAGCAGCACTAGTCACCAAGAGGGATAGTCATTAGTTTCTAGAGGAACAGGTTACATGTAGCATTCCACAGCTCTATCAATAGCAAGAGAATGGTCACTGCCACCAGCAGCCACCTGGTGGGCCTGTCATCAGACCCAGGGGAGCATGTACACCACCTTCAGCAGTACACCACCTTCAGCAGCTTTGGTTTTGCCAGTCACAGGGTTAGGGTTACCAGTGGCAGTGAACACCTATGGGTCTCTCCTCAGTCTCTGAGGGAGCACACACAGTGCTTAGCTACTGTACCAATTGAGAGATTGTGGTTGACACTATTAGTGGGTGTTGGCTCCCCAGGTAAGTAGGCAGGCATGGTACTTCTCCTTGGGGAAAATGATGATGCATGGGCTCAGGTGACAGGGTCACAGTTGCTGGGTCAAGCTGGAGTCATGGTATTACATCCATTTTTGAAGGCATAATGGGAGAACAGTAGGACTCTAGCGATGTGGAGATGCAGGGGCTAATGAGCCCTAGGAGAGAATGTTCTTCAGCAGTGACTCTGCTTTCAAATGATGTACCATAGCAGATTAGATCCTAAGGAATGAGACAGACCCAGCATGAGTTCCCTCTCCGGAGCAATACAGCCATCCGAACTCTAGGCAGCTCCTTATCCTGAATTTAGGTCCTGTGAGGACTGAGTCTCTCAAGTAGCTGGTATTGGAGGCATTCAGAGTGGTAACCAGGACAGTTCTTGTGCTTACCTTTTTCCCACAATAGGTAACTCTTCCTGGCTCTGGGACAATCCTGGCTGGGTGCTTCACTTTCCTCTCTATGCTGTTATCCTGAGTTAGTGTACCCCAGAGAATCTTGTCACTTTCTTGCTGAATTCTTGTATTCTGGAATTTACTCTGCTTTTAGCCACTCTGCTTGAAGTGCAGTTATGTCCTTCCTGTTTTTGGTCCTTTTTGGAGTAAAAGAGAAGCATTGAATAACTCTACTCAGGCATCTTGAGCTTCACACTTTTTAATCTGCAGTTATTATTATTGTGCTTTAAATATTGCATAATAGCTACTGTAATTTCTTCTTTAACACAAAATTTGTGGAAGTTTTTTCAAAATGATTTTAATTTACTCATCAATGAAATTTTTGTTTTACTATGACTTTGCAAACATTTTATTGGTACTTTCAAATTCATTGATCCAATGGCATATTTAATATTAAATAAATTAATTGAAATTTTAATACTTCTATTATAGCACATGAGTTTTGTGTGCTTACAAATGAATTTTAAATTATTGTGTAAAATGATACAATTATAAATGTGAAAAGGGATCATAAGAATCCCATACACAATAGCACTTCTTTTTCCCTCTACCATAATTTTAGCCAGTTAAGAGTTAATCACTGTAGACAGGCAAGTAGAGACAAAAAAACTAGTTTACAATTGTTAAATTGACCATAAGAAATGTGACTTAGTTGTCCTTGGCAATGACTTATTAGTATATGACTCCTGAATTAGGCAGACTTACACAGTTAGAATCACTGGCAATGCTGCTTTAACTGTGGGGGCTTCGTTCAACCAATGTGGCATAAAGGAGGGAAATGGAGCAGGGTGTAGAATAGGTGAATGCAGATAGATCCTTAAGAAGTGAAGAAGCATGCTCAGTTTTCCCTCCCAACCTCTTAAACTTATATGTCTCTCTGCCTCAGAAAATGAAAATATATGAAGGAGCGATATAGTAGCCAAAGGAATCCCTTCTAGCAAATGCGATGGAGATTGCTTATTTTAACTATGTTCAAATAATACAGTTACAATAATTCAAATGATTTAACATAATATTCAAAATATCATGTAATCTAATTTGTTTTTCATTTACTATTACAAAATTTTCGGAAAGAAATGAGATAGTGCACTATTATTGTGGCTTGAAATATGTTAAATTTTGCTTTATATCTTTTGCATTCTAACTGCAGATACATATGAATTCATGACTGCTGTAGCTTTTTTGTTGGATTTTCACATTTATTTTTGTGAAGCATCCAGAACAGGATTTCATATTGCATTCAGTTCTCACATTTTTTAATCTTTTAATATAAACTAGATATTCAGTCTGTCTTTGCCTTTTATAAAGGATGTAATCTATTATTTTACGCTATATTTGTCTTCATTTTTGTAATACTTTTTAAAAAGGTTTAGAATTCCAGGTTAGCCAATATTTTCTTTTATTTCTTTAAATGTATTTTCTCCTGGCTTTAATCATTTTTGAGAAGTCAGCAATCAATCTTATTTTTAATCTTTGAAGTTAATGAATAAGCTTTATCTTGGATAATTTTTGCGTTTTCCATTTCTTTTAGGTTTCTATCTTCTAAAATATATGTATGATGCTTGCTTCCTTTAGCAGCACATATATTAAATTGGACTGATACAGAGACAAATAGTGTGGCCCCTATGCAAGGATAACATACAAATTTGTAAACAGTTCCATATTTTTGCTATTAGAAAACATTATGAGCAACTACAAACCAACAAACCAGAATACCTAGAAAAAAAATGAATAAATTCCTGGACACATAAAACCTACAAATATTGAATAACAGAGAAATAGAAAACCTGGACAGACCAATATCACGTAATAGAATTGAGTTAAAAATTTAAAAATCTCTCATCAAAGAAAAGCCCAAGACCTGATGTCTTCACTGCTGAATTCTACCAAATATTTAAAGAAGAACCAATGTCAATTCTTCTCAAACTATTCCGAAAAAATGAAATGGGAGAAAATTCTTTCAAACTCATTCTTCAAGACGTGCATTACCGTGACACCAAAACATACAGCAAAGCAAATAAAACAGCACATCAAAAATATTATTTACCCATAATCAAGTAGGACTTATTCCAGCATTCCAAAGATGCAAATCAATAAATGAGATGCATTTCATCAACAGAATGAAGAAAAATATATTGTAATCTCAATAGATGTAGGAAAAGTGTTTGATAAAATTTAACATCCTTTTACTAGAAAAATTTTCAACAGATTAGATATAGAAGGAATTTACCTCAACACAATAACAGCCATATATGGCAAACCCAGTTAACACCATACTGAATGGGAAACAGCTGAAAGCTTTTCTTCTAAATTCTGAAACATGACAGAGATTTGACATACTACTATTTGACATACTACTGGAAGTCCTAGCTATAGAAATTATGTAAGAGAAATAAGTAAAGGATATTTATATTGGAAAAGGGGAGGTAAAATTCTCTCTAGATGCAGAGAGCATGATTGGATATACAGAAAAGCCTAATGACACTATCAAAAAAGTGTTAGAATTAATAAATAAAGTCAATAAACTTGTGGGATACAAAATCAACATATGGAAATCATTAGCATTTTTATATGCCAATACGAACAACCTGAATAAGAAATCAAGAAAGCAACCCCATTTATAATAGCTAAAAAATACAAAATATCCTGGAATAATTTAACCAATGAGAACATCTCTACGATGAAAACTATAAAACAATAAAACAAATTGAAGAAAACACAAATAAATTTTAACATATTTCATGTTTATGTATTGGGAAAATTAATATTGTTAAAATGTCCATATGATCCAAAGTTACCTACAAATTCAATGCAAACCCTATCAAATTACCAAAGCTAATTTTATATATACAGAAAAAAAATCTTAAAATTTGTATGGAACAACAAATGTCCCACAAATAACCAAAGCCATCCTGATCAAAAAGCACAAAGTTGGAGCATCAAACTACCTGACTTCAAAATATACTACAAAACTATTTCAACTAAAACATCATGGTATTGGCATAAAAACAGACACATAAACCAGTGGAACAGAATAGAAAATCCAGAAATAAATCCCCACATTCACAGACAACAGAATTTCAAAAAAGGCACCAAGAACATGCATAAGGAAAGGTTAGTTTTTTCGATAAGTGGTTCTGGGGGAAACTGGATATCCACATAACAGAGAATGAAACTAGACCCTTATCTCTCACCAGTGACAAAAACCAACTTAGAATTGATTAAATTCCTAAATGTAAGACCCTGAACTATAAAACTACCAGAAGAAAACCTAGAGGAAAGGTTTCATGGCATTGGTCTTGGCAAAGAATTTTTTAATAAGAACTCAAAAGCAAGGCAACAAAATAAAAAATAGATGAATGAAAATACATTAAACAAAAATATTTCTGCACAGCAAAGGAGCCAAGAGACAGAGTGAAGAGACAACCTATAGAATAAAAAAAATTTGCAAACTACACATCTGACAAGAGGTTAATATTCAGAATATGTAAGGAACTCAAACAATTCAATATAAAAAATATAATCTAATTTAAAAATGGGTAAATGATCTGAATAGATATTTCTCAGAAGAAGACATACAACTGGCCAAGAGGTATATGAAAAAAATGCTTAGTATCAGTAATCATTAGGAAAATATAAATCAAAACCTCAGTGAAATATCATCTCATCCCAGGTAGAAAGGCTATTATCAAAAAGAAACATGGTAACAAATGCTGATGGAGATATGAATTAAAGGAAACCTACCCACTATTGGTGGGAATGCAAATTTATACAGCCATTATGGAACACAGTATAGATGTTTTCCAAAAAGTAAAAATATTACTACCATAACATCCAGTAATCCCACTACTGGGTATATATCCAAAGGAAATGATAACAGTTTTTCAAAGAGATATGTACACTCTCATGTTATTGCAATGCTATTCAAAACACCCAAGATATGGAATTAACCTAAGTGTCCATGAATGGATGAATGAATAAAGAAAATGTGGTATATTTACACAATGAAATACTGTCGAGCTGTAAAAAAGAAATCTTGTCATTTTCAACAGTTTAGATTAGTCTGGAGGACATTATGTTAAGTGAAATAAGCCAAGCACAGAAGGACAAATACCACATTACCTCACTCATATGTGAAATCTAAAAAAGTTTATTTCGCAAAACTAAAGAGTAGAATAGTGGTTATCAGAGACTTGGGAGAGTAGGGAGAATGAAGAATGGGGAGAGATTACTCAATGGGTACAAAGTTACAGTTATATAGGAAGAACAAGCTGTGTATTACATTGCACAGTAGGATAACTGTAGTTAATGATGATATATTGTATATTCCAAAATCACTAGAAGAGATTATTTTGAATATTATCACCACAAATAAATGATAAATCTTTGAGCTGATGGATATGCTAATTACCATAATTTGATCACTGCACATTGTATACATGTATTGAAACACCACACTGTGCCAGCAAAATACATGCAATTATTATTTGTCAGTTATAAATAAAAATATATGTATGATGGTTGTGTTTGTATCCATCCTGCATGTGTTACATAGTGTTTCCTGTAAGTGTATTCTGATTATATTTTCAATTTTGGGAAAATAATCAATATTGTCTTTCAAAACATTTTCCATCTCAAATCATCTTTCTCATCTCTCCTTTTGGTATGGTAGTTATAGCTACATATATATATTGTGTTTCATCTTTACATATATATCTGCTATCTTTTCCTCTCAAAACTCAACAGGAAAAAACCAAATGGTCCAATTAGCAAATGGACACAAGTTACAAACATATTTTACAAAACAGGATATGCATATGGCAAATAACCACATGAAAAAATACCCAGTGTCATTAGAGATTAGAGAAACACTAATTAAAATCACAATTTGATACACCACATACATATTTGTTTGACTATAATAAAAAATTTATTACAACAAATACCTGCAAAGATGTGTACAATTGGATTATTCCTACATTTCTTGTGGGAATATGAAATGGTACAGCTCCATGTAGAAAATAGTTTTGCAGTTTCTTAACTAACTCAACATCTAATGACCATGTGACCAAGCAATTAAATGGGTAAATTTTTGGCACTTTATCCAGAGAAATTAAAACTTATATTCACACAAAATTCTGTATCTGAGTATTTATAGTAGCTTTATCCATAATAGCCAAATTCTGAAAATAACCTAGATATCTTTCAATGTGTTACAAATAGTGGAACATCCATAACATGGTGTAATAAACAAAGCAATACAAATGAACAAACTACTGATAAATGCAACCAACCTGCATGTATCTCCAACGAATTATGGTGAAAGAAGCCAATACCAAAATGTACCTACTGTATGATTCCATTTATGTCATATTCTTGAATAACAAATTATGGAAGTAAAAAACAGATAAGTTGTTGTCAGGCTAAGTTGTAGGTAGGAACAAGAGGGACATGTTTATGGTTATCTCAGGGCAAATAAGAAATACTTGTGATGTAAATATTTTGTTTGTGATATTGTCCTATAGGTTCACAAATGTTACTTCTGGGGAAACTGAGTAAAATGTGTATAGAATGTCCCTGTTTTATTTCTTACTGTAAAATGTAAATCTATGTCTCAAAATAAAACATTTAATTTTAAAATATTAAAGACATATTAACTTATAGAAATTACCTTTCTATAAAGAGAGATTATTATTTTTCCTTCTGACATCATGTGCTTATTTTCCATCTGCATATCCTGTTTTGTAAAATACGTTTATATCTTTTGCCCATTTTCTAATTGGAACATTTGTTTTTTTTCCTGTGGTTTTGATCAGAGATTGAGCTGATTGGTGTCTGGAATTTAATTGTTGTAAAGGTGTTCTACCTTTGGTATTTCTTCCTTTCTGAGGTAAATCTACACAATTTCCAACTAAAAATCTGGCATGTGTACCCGGTACGTCCTTTATTTGCTTGCCCTGACCTTACAGATTTTTCTTCCCAAATACGTGATACTCTCAAGAACTATGCTCAGGTTCTCGGTCTTTCAGTTACTGCTAGGGATCCATAAATGTTTCAGGAAGCAAATCAGAGCTAAATTTGAGGCTCAAACTCTGTGCACTCCAAGGTTATAACTCCTCAAGCCCTAGATAACTTAAAATTTTACACAGCTTCCACACCCACCCAGCTTTGCTTCTTGTTCTCCTTTGGAAATTGTTCTGATCCAAAGTATTCCGTCATAGCTACAAATAGAAGTACAAAATGATTCTCAAGTAATGAGCCAAAGCAAGTCAATATAAACAAGTGTTACCAGCATCCTCGAAGCAAGAGAACTGGAATAGTTGCTAACAGCCCAAGTGAGCAGCACACACCAACATTCTGAATTATTAATTTTGGAATTGTTTTGTCTGTTCATATCTCTTACAACTTACTTAATATCTCTAATTTTTTTCTTTTTATACTTCATTTTTTTGTGTGTGTGATTTCTTCACATCGGTTTTCCAGTTCACTGAGTGTCTATTTAACAGTGTTTATTAGTTGATTCACATAATATATTTATTTCAAATATTAAATTCTCACATTCAGGGATTACTGTATGACTATTTTTCAGTTTCTTTCCTTTTAATAATATTTTCTTATACAAATAATATTTAAAACTATTTCAATGTTTTTCATATTATTTCATCTTATTTTTGAGGCATGAAATATCCAAGGCTGTTGTTTTCTATATGTCATAGCTGTGGATTCTTTCAGATGGTTTATACTTTCAGCAAAAGTACCCATGGTAATTGCACTTGTCTCTCTCGTGGTGTAATCGCTATGAATTAGATTTGCAATGAACTCTGACCAAGTGCACAAGCTTACCAAGCTGATTTTTGTTTTTGTTCAGTAATTGTTATATTTTGTTTTGGCTAGAAAATGGGATTCAATTTAAATAATCTTTAGTAACTTAGCAGTAATATTTCAACACACAACAATCAGTTAGGAAAAGTTATTTCTTACTTTAAATATTATGCTGTCATTTCCAGGATTTTCGTATAATTATTTTCAAGTTTTCTTTCTTTTATTTTATAAATAAACTCATCTTATACAAATGATGATTTAATTATTTCAAAGACTTTTATATTGCACTATTATATCTTTTTTCTTGGATATGAAATTCCCTTTTTTGATGTATACAAGGCTAACTGTGCTTTAAGTGCTGGTAAATTCTTCAATGATCTAGTAGTGACATTTCAATAAATATTAAAATATATAATTGGGCGACAAACAGCATATATGCATCTATTAATTTATTTTTAACATGTATACAGTAAAATTACCCTTTCTAGTGTATATTCTGTAGGTTTAGACAAAACTATAGTTGTATACTCACCACCACAATTAGAATACAGGCGTTTCATTATCTCCAAAGTTCCTTTTCTTCCACTTTCATCCTCTGGATACCAAATCTGTTCTCTGCACCAATTAGTTTGCTTTTCCAGAATGCTATGTTATTGCAATAACTCTACATGACTTTTAAAAGATGATTTTTTGAAAATAAGTACTTTTTTCTTTGAAAATTAAAGAAAAATTCCTCCTCAATGCCTTCAAATTAATCAATACATTATTTTTTATTAACAAATGAAATTACAGAATTCCAAATGATAGAACCATTTGGAAGGGTGCTTGTAAAAAAATTTTTTGTAGTTTTCAACATGAAATAGCTTCAAATAATAACTAAATGAAACCTCATCAAAATAGCTCTCTTGATCACCTGCTTAAGAAATCTCTTCCCGAGTTGTTTCAAGTCTGTAGAAATGAATAACACTGCCTTACTGCCCCCTAGTGTTTGAAGTCTATGGATACCCCAGCAGAGTTAAGGAAACATGATTGCTGTTATAGTTTGCCAGGTGTTCTGCCACACTCTTTTATTTTACATCTGGGATGATCGGTAGTGATAAAACACATAAAATCTCATGACAATAAATATTGAGGCAGATGTTACATAAAACAAAAATCACTAGTATAATATCCAAGTCAGGTGGAAATATGCTTTGGTAATTCCAGTTTATTTCCCAGGTGGAGAAATCATTAGAAGAGGGGCAAAGGATAACACACACCACTAACTTCCAGTATTGTCCAAAGTTTTCAAGGCATGATTATAGAGCTGTAATCAATTGATAGTATAAGAAGGATAACTAACATTACAAGCAGCATCCTAAACCAGCTGGACGAAGAGATTTTCTGTGTTAGTTCGGCTCTTCTGTGAAGCACACACCAAAATAGGATTCAAGGTGCAAGAAATTTACCAGAGAAATGTGCAAAGTGATTGGAATGGTGTCTGACATGTTTTAAGTTCTATATATGTGTTTGTTGTATTAAAATATTCCATCAATGAATATCTAAGTGGCTTCCGAAGTTTCTCTACCATTAGTAGGTTTGTGAGACTTAGCAAATAACATGCAGGATTCTTGTTAAATTAGAACTTCAGATTAACAAGAACTCAAACAAATTTACAAGAAAAAACAAACAACCCCATCAAAAAGTGGGCAAAGGATATGAACAGACACTTCTCAAAAGAAGACATTTATGCAGCCAACAGACACATGAAAAAATGCTCATCATCCCTTGCCATCAGAGAAATGCAAATCAAAACCACAATGAGGTACCATCTCACACCAGTTAGAATGGCAATCATTAAAAAGTCAGGAAACAACAGGTGCTGGAGAGGATGTGGAGAAATAGGAACGCTTTTACACTGTTGGTGGGACTGTAAACTAGTTCAATCATTGTGGAAGACAGTGTGGCGATTCCTCAAGGATCTAGAACTAGAAATACCATTTGACCCAGCCATCCCATTACTGGGTATATACTCAAAGGATTATAAATCATGCTGCTATAAAGACACGTGCACACGTATGTTCATTGCGGCACTATTCACAATAGCAAAGACTTGGAATCAACCCAAATGTCCATCAATGACGGACTCGATTAAGAAAATGTGGCACAGATACACCATGGAATACTATGCAGCCATTAAAAAAGGATGAGTTCGTGTCCTTTGTAGGGACATGGATGCAGCTGGAAACCATCATTCTCAGCAAACTATCACAAGAACGGAAAACCAAACACTGCATGTTCTCACTCATAGTTGGGAACTGAACAATGAGATCACTTGGACCCAGGAAGGGGAACATCACACACCAGGGCCTGTTGTGGGGTGGGGTGAGGGGGGAGGGATAGCATTAGGAGATATACCCAATGTAAATGACGAGTTAATGGGTGCAGCACACCAACTTGGCACATATATACATATGTAACAAACTTGCATGTTTTGCACATGTACCCTAGAACATAAAGTATAATAAAAATAAATAAATAAATAAAAACATGCTTCTAAATTGAAAACAAAAGAACTTCAGATTAACAAAGAAGAAATTTTAGTAAAAGTATGTCCCATGCAATATTTTTTTTCTGAAATTGAAAGAACCTACAAATATGTTAATGGTGTTTTGCTAGTCATAAATGAATGCAATTATGTTCAACAACGAGATACCTTTGAGTCAATGACAGATTTGATTCCAAGGTATAATCGGAGATTTTTTTTATCAGTCATATCGCCATACATAGTTTCACTGTGTGTGTGTGTGTGTGTGTGTGTGTGTGTGTGTGTGTTTTAGACGAATCAAAGTAAAAATGCTTTAAGTGATGAAATGCAGATATACTACTGGGTATAAGATACCAAACAATACTTATATCTCATAAAAACAAACCAACACATTTTGTCCCTAGTATTTAATTTGTTTCTAATTTTCATACAAATGTAAAACTGGAAATTTACAGTTAACTGCTATAATCTCAATAACTTGCAATAAAATGTGTTTAAAAGGTTGAAACATTGACAGGTGCTCATGATTTAATATTATAATTTGCCTAGATTCTCAAGCATTTCATTATATATTAAAAACCAAAGTGCTGATCAGAACAGGCTTTGCTATCATTTGAAATTGAATTTCTAACTTTAGCTTTGAATCTTGAAAGAGCCTTGTAGGTCTCAATGCACAAAGAGAGTAATTAGACATATTGAGAGGTGAGAATCTTTGCAAAAGCCTCACTTTTGAAAACCCAGAAATATTTTAAGGAGTGCCATTGGCATTTCTTTCAAAATGTATATGATAATTCATCTGCAAGGTGTTGAAAATGAAAGGTTTACCAAAAGTTGATGTTATCTCTATATCCTGTAGCCTGGATCAGTGATATCAAGGCACACAATCAGCTTCTATCTGCTTGTTTTCATTTGTTTATTTGGTTGCATGCAGAGTATTTATTAAATTTAATCTTAATACTACAGATCCACCATTACCCTTGACTTGTCACCCTACAATTCAACATAGTAAATGTTTTCACGTAGTTGGATAAAATGTTAAGTAGGCATGGTTATTATATATATATGTAATTATATATAATTATTATTATATGGCCAATAACTTTGTGTGTCTTTGTTAATACAATCATTATATGTATACAATTGTATATAACTGTGCTACATATATGTGGAGTTATGTATATTCACTTGTCCATTCAACTGGAGAATTGATTTTTTCTTGCTAGGTAAAAATAGCAGGATATTTTGTTGAGGGGACAATGCACTCTCATACATTATGTTTATGTACTTTATCCTTGAAATCCCCAAAAGCAATGTCTGGATTTGGTTTATCATTAGACTTCCAAAGTCCATGTACTTCACATTATTTTATGTAAATTAAAGAAATGGAGTAAACTAAGTGAATTTAAGATTATAAATTTCTATCGAATGATTTCAACTATCCCATGATTGTATTTGAATGAATGACTTAGTATATGTTAACATATAACTAAAATATATATATAATAAATATAAATTTTTACTTCTGGTGTTTTATATTTTGCCCAACATTCTTATAGCTTTGATAACTATTTGATATTCAAAACTTCTTTCTACATGGTTCCACTGCCCATGCACTGGATCAATTATCTTGTCAAAATATGATAGATGGTTGCATGCTAAATCCCCAAATACCTCAGTAGTCAATGTTTCATCAGTTTTGATCAAGAATTGTGTTTTTTCTGGGAATCTTTCATGATAAACATTTTCTACTTTGGCTGCACTTTGGAATCATTTGGGGACCTCCTGATGTTCAGCTACAGACACCCTGGTCCAGTCAATTTCATCAGAATTAAATCTCCTTTGGTGATTTCTGGAGTTTTAACCTGAAGGAATTGTATAAATAATAGCTTCAAAGTATTTACCCAATTAAATTATTCTTCCATTCCCATTCATCCACACATTCACAAGTATGTATTGTAGGTCTATTGTTAACTAATTATTGAAATAGACATTGGATATCCAGTAATCAGCGTAGCAACAAAAGTTCCTGTCTTTATCTTGTCTAGCAGTGATAATATATATTTGACAAGCAAACAAGCTAATAATTGTAAAATGGGAGGGAAGTGAACAGAGCTCAGAGACAGAAAAGAATGGCAGGGCTATATCGGTAAGGTG
Organism: Theropithecus gelada; assembly: GCF_003255815.1. Taxonomy (NCBI): domain Eukaryota; kingdom Metazoa; phylum Chordata; class Mammalia; order Primates; family Cercopithecidae; genus Theropithecus; species Theropithecus gelada. The sequence goes on along the minus strand of NC_037673.1, from coordinate 12,067,263 downwards.
TAGGATCAAATGCTACTCTAGAGATCCCTAGATAACACTGTTTTATTAAGAACGTCTGTGTGTGTGAATATATGTGTATATATATTAAGAATGTGTGTGCGTTTCACAAAACAGCAGTAAAGAGCTCCATCATCCCTAAGGGATTTACTCATCCACATTTTCTGAAACGGTATGCCAGAACCTCCTAATACTAGCCTGTACCTTTTATCTTTTATATATACCACCCAAAAGCTGCAAACCCTCCTCCCACTTTGATCCCATTAGCTAAGATTTATCTCATGGCCACACCTAGATACAGAGAGTTTCTAAAATGCTATTTTTGACTGTCTTTTCTCTGCCTTTTTTTTTTTTTTTGGGTGAAGTCTCACTCTGTCTTGCCCAGGCTGGAGTGCAGTGTTGCTATCTTTCCTCACTGCAACCTCCACCTCCCAGGTTCAAGCAATTCTCCTGTCTCAGCCTCCCAAGTAGCTGGGACTACAGGCGTGTGCCACCACACCTGGTTAATTTTGTATTGTTAGTAGAGATGGGGTTTCACCATGTTGGCCAGGCTGATCTCGAACTTGTGACCTCAGGTGATCCACCTGCCTCAGCCTCCCAGAGTGCTGGGATTACAGGCATGAGCCACCACGCCTGACCCTCTGCCTTATTTAAATGGACATTAGAAGAAAGTTGAAAGGAATGCTGAACCCTCATCTACCAATTATGCACTGAGAGCTACCTCAGGTATTTGTAGAAGGTCCCCCTAAGGAAGTGTTTGTGATAAAATCGAATGAATGAGAAAGAGCCATATAATCGAAAAGGTGGAGGCCAGAGGGCCAATGTCCTAAAGTTAGAACAAGCTTCCTGTGTTAAGACCTGGGTAATTAAAGAATACTCATTACATGAATAGGTGGCGAAAAATAAAGTTGCAGAAGAAAATAGGAATGGAGTATATACATTTGTGCATGCCAAGTGATATATTTTGCATTTTATTCTAAATTCAACGGAAAGCCATTTGAATAGCTTACATTTTCAGGAGATGACTCTTGTTATTTTGAGGATTTTGGAGGTGTGAGGAACAACAAAGGAATAAACACAGAAAGTTGCATAAATACTGAAGGCAAGATATGACACTGGTTTAGATTAAGTTGTAGCAGCAGAGAAGGTAATAAATGAAAATATTCCAGGTATAATTTCGAGAAAAGTTATTTGATCTGCTTGGTGGCTGTAATATGGATGCTAATAGAAAGAGAAGAAATGAGGGAGGGTGAAGTTTCTAGATCAAGCCACATGGTAGATGGCAGTGCCGTTTACTGAAATGGTGACAAATGAGGGAAACCCTGATTTGGGAGGAAATATCAAGGCTGTTATCAGAAATGTTAATCTGTGATACCTGTGATCTCCTTAAATTCAAATGTCAAATAGGGCATTAGCTATATAACTCCAGATTTTGGAATGAAAATCTGCAGTATAAACAGAAATTAAGATCTATTGAATATTTTCTGGATAATTAAAGCCTTGGGAATGTAAAGTCCTATGAAAGTGCAGAGAGGGTTGAGCCACAGACTAAGGTGAGCTCTGAGGAACACAAAACTCACAGGAGAGAGGGGCAAGGAGGATGAACTAGCAGGGACTTGGATTCTCCTTCTTTTTTAAGGTTGAATAATCCACTGAGTGTTACTCACAGTAACCAAGATATGAAGACAACCTGTCCATCAACAGATGAACGGATTAAAAATGTGGTATCCATATGACATACCAGGTATATGTACCTGTTCTGTATGTACATAGGATGGGAACTTCATGAGAATTAGAATTGTGCTTTTGAATTCTCAGAGCTTCACACAATGTCTGATGCAAATTTTTAACAACAAAGAAAGAAGAAAATACGGTTTATATTTTGTAAAACTATTCACATATACTATCTTAGTTAATTTTCAGAAATATAACTACTATCAACCATTTTACATTTAAAAATGGTGGCTTATAAATGACATACTGTATGAACTTGGAAAAGCTAGTAAGTAACACAGCTAAGTTTTAAAAATTGTTGTCTTTATTATGAAGTCCATAAATATCTATAACATGAAAGTTAGGAAAGCATTTCTTGTGCAGAAACAGATTGATCTGAGCCTATTGGGAATACCTAGAAGACCTACCAGAATGCATCATTCAAATCCATCCAGAATACAAAGGGACACTGGCAGCTAACAAGACATTGAGCAAATTCAGAATTATTAGAGGAATTTACTAATCATAGTAGAGAAAAAGAAAGAAAACATCATTTGCATGAATATAATTATTATTACCTTATTTCTAAGACATAAAAATATATTTGGACCTCTAAGTATTTCATATTTATGAGAATTTTTTCACTCATCTGCCATAATATGTGGCAATCACATTGTAAATGTGTCATTTCTCCCGATAGTAATTTAGCAATCAAATTTGGAATTGTCCAGCAGGAATTTATTGAAGAAGCATTTATTTCTACAGTGGATTTACTACTGGATATGGAATTACATTTTAATCAATAGAACTTGGAATAAAGAATCCTAGATTATTCATTCATGTTTTACTTTTTATAATATTGAAGGCGATGTTTGTAATTGTATAACTCGTCACTTTTTTGCTTAATATTTATAGATGAACAGTCTGATTTTATGTTTTCAAAACTATAAATTTTATTTTTTATTGCAGCGTTTAGATATATCACTAAATGTATTTTGGAAGTCTAGGGGCATTGTTACTGTGATCATGTTTTAACAGAAAATAAGTCTATAGTTAGCTAGCATCATCTTTCCTATTACATATAAAAGTCCAGCCTTAAATAGCTCTTATTCATGCCATTTGAAACTAGAAAGTCTTCATAAGGTCTATTTTAGGTATTAAAGAAATACAGTTGTTTCTGATTGTAAAATTTCTTTACTAGTTGTATATTTAATGTATAAGATAGTCATTGATATTAATTGCTTAAAGTTGTATCATATTCTTATATCATCTAAATGAGATAAACTCACTAAATAAAGGCAATGGCAGAATGCTCAAGTGTATCTTTTTATAAATCAGCTATATTTTGCTTTCTTTCCACAACCTTATGCTAAATCAATATCCTTAATTAATACTCTCACAAATATATGACTTTTTAAATGAATGAATCTTGATATGACAAGATACTATTAATGGCATAGAAAATTTCATAAAACATTGGCCTGCTGGGTTTTATAGTTATAATATCATTTTATATTAAAAATGACCATGCCTGAAATAACAGTTCCTATTCATACAATAATAATCACCATCATTATTTAAGTATGTTATGTCTCATATTCCTCATCCTCATAGCACTACTATGGGTTACATAGGTGAAAAAGCTGATTTTCATCTACATTAAATGAGGAAAGTGGATTCTTATCGACACTACATTAGGTTAAAGAAGTTCGGCAACTTGCAATAGTTCACACAACCAGTGGGGGCTGCCAGGCAGGGAGTTGAACCCGTCTTCTTTCCACAATCTCCCAATGGCTTCAGCTGAGAAAAAAAATATTGAATTTTCTGCAATATTTTGTATTTCTCTTATATGAGATCTGAAACATTTTCCTTTAAATAAATATTTTCTACCTTCACAGCATTTTATGCATGATGATATTTAATATTTGGCAAACAGTGCTTCTCCAGGCTCCATAGCAATATTGATGTTTTGAGTAACTTTTGTGTGTGTGTGGTTTTTTTTTTTTTTACTATAGTAATGCTAATGCAACATTTTCAGCACCATCAAAGTAAAGGAAAATAACTTATGATTCCTGGTCCAGGAGTAAAATAATATTTGTTACATTAGAGCATTTTAACACAGTTTTTAGGATATATATATTGTAAGATTTCCATGAGTGAACACAGAACCATAAAAAGCAAATTTGAGCCAATTCAGGAAGATTCGGGGAGAGAAAAGGTGGTGTAGAAGTCATCAGAGCAAGAGACACCTGGCTGAAACCCCTAATAACGCATCTGCACTCTGAACTAGGTCTACTTTCAGCTGCACCCTTGATCATTTGTACTGGTTCTCTCCACCCTTTGGACCATCATCCTAGCATTCTTTTGTTATTGAAGACATTATTATAGCAAATGGGAATCTAAATTTCTTTCATTGACATGAAAATGAAAAGATTTCTCTGAAATCTTGTCTTGATTTGCTAGTGAGACGTGGGAACTTTAGGGGAGGAGAGGAACCATTTAGCCTCTTGCACTTTCACCTTTTCCGGGCCTCCTTTTCTCTCACTTGGGAATCCTTTCTCTCCAGAGGCATTTCATCCACTTCATGGTTTCGATGATCAATTTAATGCAATTCTTCTAGAAATCTGTGCATCTATTTGAATTCGAATTAATGCTACATGACAATCTTAATCTCCTCACTTTGACTATTCTCTATTAAAACACTTTCCAAAAAATATATATTTGGCCTTTATAGCAAGACAAAAATAATTATATGTATTTATAATGATATATAATAGTAACATTTTAACGCATCTAAACTACTCCATAAACTCCTGCTTATCTCGTTCACTTCACCTTATCTTGTTCACTTCACTTAGTCATTGTTCAACAAATATTGCTGAATAGCTAAATAATTGAATAAGCAGACATCAGTAACTCTTAATTATTTATTTTTCTGAATAAATATTTCTAGAATTCATCCAGACTGTCTTTTTTTTTTTTTTTTTTGAGACAGAGTTTCACTCTTGTTGCCCAGGTTGGAATGCAATGACTCGATCTATGCTCATTGCAACCTCTGCCTCCTGGGTTCAAGTGATTCTCCTGCCTCAGCCTCCTGAATAGCTGGGATTACAAGCATGCGCTACCACGCCCAGCTAATTTTGTATTTTTAATACAGACAGGGTTTCCCCACGTTGGTCAGGCTAGTGTTGAGCTCCCGACCTCTGGTGATCTGCCCACCTCGACCTCCCAAAGTGCTGGGATTACAGGCGTGAGCCACCACACCTGGCCCATTCAGACTGTCTTTCTTACTTCAGTCTCCCAAGTCCAGCTCCAACCATCTCTTCTGAGCCACTGCCTTTTTCACGAACCACTCCCTCTTTCACAAACCACTGCATGTTTTCTCTATTGCTTTCAGAAGCCTTGTGGGTCAGTTTACTACCTGCAGTAAGAGAAATCCCTTACAAATCTATATCCAGTCATAACTTTATTTTTTCCTTTGCTTTACTCATCTGAGAATATTGGAAACTTTGACAAAGCTTTCAAAGAGTTGCACAACCTGGCCTCTGCATACCACTGATATTCTAGGAAATTCTCTCCCATCCTCTCAAGAGACTTTAGCCATGGTTTTATTACTTACCTCCTAATGGATTATACTCTCTTACCTTCTTGCATTCACATATGACTTTCTCTCTGCTTAGAACTTTCTTCCTCACTCAGTTTTCCTCATTTTCTCCTAGCTAACCTACACATGGAAGTATAAAGTTCACTTCCTTGGGATGGTGGGAAGGAGCAAAATACACTAACTCCCTGACCGGATTCTAGAATTAATTCGCCTGATATAGAGTCACACAATACAGGCTCTCCATTTTTGTAACAATCCAACACTCTTACAAGCATTTGTTTAATTTCCCTAGTCCTTTTATTCCCCAGCACCTACCTTAATTGCATCTGGCATAGTACTGTGCTCAAATATTATTTTCTGAAGGAGTAAATGTATTTGAAATATAAACAAATATAACATTTAAGTGCCTCTAGGCCATTTGCCCTTAGATTGATTCCTCAGTCTTTGCCCGCACTGCTCTGTAAAACAGATGCCTGGCTGCTGAAAGGGCATGTTTCTCTGGTCTTTTGCCAGGGACTTTTGTAGTTGTCTGATAGCAAAACTGGATAGGAAGAGGCTGAAACTAGTGTGTCTCTTCCCCTCCCTCTTTACCCAAACCTTGTCTCTGTCGGGAGTAGCATCTGCTCCCTGGATTCGCCCCCTGTTTAACAGTCTGCTGAGTTCCAAAGAGCAGCCTCAGCTTTTGCCCCTCCAGCCCGGTGGTCCCAGAGGCTCACTGCTCTCTCTCTGGTGGCAACACTTGCCCTCATTTGGCTTCTCAATTTTCCATCACATATTTTACAAATTATTGCTTTAAATGATCTTGTTTCAAATAAATAAAGTGGTTGCTATTTTTCTGATTATATTCTGCCTGGTCCATTATCAACCTAATGAAAATTATGGAAATTTGTCACCAGTATCCCTGCCCAGCAAGAAATGTTAAAGGAAGTTCTTCAGAGAAGAGTAAAATGGTACATGTCGGAAACTGAAATCTACATAAAGCAAAGAAGAACGTACCTTGGCTATTGTAAAAGGTACTATAATGAATATGGGGGAGCAGACGTCTCTTTAAAATCCTGATTTCAGTTATGTGGGATAAATACTCAGAAATAAGATGGATGGATCACCTGGAAGTTCTAATTTTAATATTTTGAGGAATCTCCATCTTGGTTTTCGTAGTGGCTGCACCAGTTCACACTTCCTTCAACACTGTATGAGCATTCCAGTTTCTCCACATCCTCACCAGTACTTGCTGTGTTTGTGGGTTTTTTGTTTTTTTTTTTAAAATACCCATCTTAACAGATGTGAGGTGATATCTTACTGTGGTTTTGATCTGCATTTCTGTAATCACTAGTGATATGGAGCATCTTTTCATACACCTGGTGACCATTTATGTCTTCTCTGGATAAATGTCTATCAATAGATAACTGGATAAAGAAAGTAAGGTATTTACACACAATGGAATATTATTCAGTCTTTAAAAAGAAGGAGATCCTGACATTAGCAATAACATGGATGAAACTAGAGGTAATTATGCTAAGTCAAATAAGCAATTCCAGAAGGACAACTACTACATGAATGTACTTATATGAGGTATTTCAAGCTGTCAAATTCATAGAAGCAGAGAATTGAACTGTAGTTGCCAGGAGCAGAGAGGAGGGAGGAAGGGGAATTTTTGTGCAGTGGTTACAAAGTTTCAATTTATGCAAGGTAAATTAGTTTTATAGATCTGCTTCACACCATAGTACCTATAGTTAGCAACATGGTGTTGTGCATTTTAGAAGATATTAAAAGAATAGATCTTATGTTAAGTGTCCCACCATCAAGAACAACAACAACACACACACAAAAGAACACAAGAAAATGTTTTAAAGGTGAAGGATATGTTTCGTACCTTGATTGTAATGATGATGGATTAGGTATATACCTAAAGTCACACTCATCACATGTAGGCATTAAATATGTGAAGTTTTTATATATCGATTATACTTGAATAAAGCTTTAAAAACTAAAGGGAGAATATCAAAGGAGAAATGAATTATGTTAAAAAAATACTTTACTTTTTTCTTATTCTTACATGACCTAGAGATAAATAAGTGAATGTTATAAGAGACCCAGTGGAGGAAATGGGGATGTTTTGTTAAAAGTTATCTGCGCTCCTCATGAAGTGGTATGTGTTATTTAAAGTGGACTTAAATTAGTTGTAAATGTATATTACAAACACGAGAATAACACTATAAAAAATTCTTACAGGAATTATAAATAATATTGCTAAGAGGGGAGAGAAAATAAAATCATCAACTGACCAATTAAAACTAGAAAAAGTATTTTTAAAAGGCAAAGACATAAAAAAAATAAGCTTGATAAATACAAAACAGTTATAAAGATAGAGATATTAATTCAAAAATATTAACAATAATGTTAAATTACTGGTCTAAGTACACCAATTAAAAGGTGGAGATTATGAGAGTGTATAAAAAACAAGACCCTACCTTGTCTTGTTTACTTTTTTTATATATGAAGAAGCAAACAGATTAAAAGTAAATTGATAAAGAAAGATCTACCATGCTAACACTAATCAAAAGCAAGCTGTGGTAACTATATTAATTTTATGCAAAGTGGATTTTAAAACAAGAAGAATTAACAGAGATAAAGAGGGAAATTACAAAATGTAAACAGATCAGTTCTTTAGAAAGACGTAACTATTTTTAAAGTATATGCACTTAATAACAGAACGTCTAAATAAGTGAGACAAAATAGAACTTCAAAGATAAACAGACAAATGTTTTATTACACTTGGAAACTTAAACATCCCTCCAACAGTGATTGAAAGATCCAGCAGATAGAAAACCAGTAAGGATATCATTGAACTGAATAGCACCATTAATCAGTTGATTATAATTTGCATTTATAGAATAATTCATCCAACAACAGAGGTTAATTATTATTCCCAAGCTCACATGGAACATTCACCAAGATAGACAATATCTTGAGATATTGAACACATTTTAAAAATAGAAATCATATAAAGTATGTTCTCTATAATGAAATTAAACTAAAAATCAGTAAAAGGAAGATAGCCCAAAAAATCCCAAAATATTTGGAAATAAGACAGAAAATGTCTAAATAACTGCAGATCATGAAAGAAGTTTTAGATAAACCAATACATTTTGAACAAACTCCAAATGAAATTACAACTTTTCAGTATGTATGTGATACAGCAAATGCAGTGCTTAGACAAAATATTTTATATCTTAGAAGATGCATATGAATGCATATCTTAGAAGACAAAAAAATAATCAATGATCAAGGTTCTTGCCTGGAAATTACAGAAAGAAGAAAGCAGTGTAAGACCAAACCATGCAGAAAAGAGAGAATAATTAAAATTAGAAAAAAAGCAATCAAATTTAAAGTGAGAAATCCAAAAAGAAAATTAATAAAACCAAAAGCTGGTTCCTGGAAAATATCAATAAAATTGATAAGCTGGTAGCCAATCCAGTCAAGAAAAAAAAAAGAAGGTACAAAATACATTTATCAGACGTGAAAGAGAGGTCATCATTTCTGATCACATGCACATTAAAAAGATAATAAAGGAATATTGCAAACAACTAACTCTAGGCTCATAAATTTGATAACTTTTGTTAACAGGACCAATTCCTTGAAAGACACAAAGTGCCTAATCTCACATAGGAGAAAATATATGATATGAATAAACAGGTATATACTTTAAAAATCAATGATTAACCTTCCAAAAGAAAAAGCACAAGGCTCAGATGGTTTTATTAGATAATTCTACTAAACATTTAAAAAATAAATGCCAATCTTTTACAATTTATTCAAGAAAATAGAAGTAGAAGGAACACTTACCAGCTTATTTATGAAACTTGCATTACTGTAATACCAGATAAATACATTAAAATAGAGAAAAGCTACAGCCCCACATCTCTCATGAACATAGATGTCAAATTTCTCAACAAAATATTAGCAATTTAAATCTAAGAGTTTGCAAAAATAATTATACCCACCACCCAGTAGGAGTTGTTCCTGGTATTCAAGTCTAGTTCAACATTTAAAAATCACTAAATGCAATCCATCTCATCACCAGGCTAAAAGATAAATTTATATGAGCATGCAGAAAAGAATTTGACAAAGTGTCGAATCCATTAATAATGAAAAAATAAACTTTCTGCAAACTAGGACTAGAGGGTAACTTTTCCAACTCACAAATAACTTCTACAAAAAACTTCAAGTTAACATAATTAATTGTGCAGAACAGGATGCTTACCCCATGCCCCTGAGTACAAGACTAGAATGTCCCTCTTACTACTCTTATTCAACCTCTTCCTGCAAGTCCTAGCTGATGCAACAAGACAGAAAACAAATGAAAGCTACACAGAATGAGAAAAAAGAAATTAAGCTGTCTTATTTAAACTATAAGGTGTTTATCTATGTAGAATATTCCAAAGAATTGACAAAAATACGAAAATTAATAAGCAATTATCATGATGTCATAGCACACAAGATTAATATACAAAAGTTAATTGCTTTTTCACATGAAAAAGCAATGAACGATTGGAATCTGAAAATAAAGCAAAATATCATTTCCATTAGCACCCAAAAATGAAATAGTTAAGTTTACATATATGTCTGACATTTAAATATATATATTCATACACTTAAGACATATACATTTAATTGTATGTATGACAATATAGATACCAGATCTATATGACAGAAATTACAAAACCCTGATGAAAGAAATCAAAGATCTAAATAAAGGGAAAGATATTTCATGTTAATGCATAGGAAGGCTCAATATTGTTAAGATTCCAATCTATCCAACTTAATGTATACATTCAATGTATTCTAATCCAAACCTATGCATGTAATGTTGTGGCTATTAATACATTGATTCTCATGTTATATGAAAAGGCAAAAGGCCCAGAATAACTGACACAATACTAAAAAGCAAACAAGGCTAGATGATTCACACTATTCAAATTCCAGTCTTCCTATAAAGCTTTGGTAGTCAAGACAGCACTGTATTAAAAAAAGAATAAAAAATAGTTTGATGGAATAGAATATAATGCCCAGAGAGAGACTCACACAAACATTGGTAGCTAATCTTTGACAAAGGAATACACTCAATTCAACTTGTGTTCAAATTTCTAGTTGGAGCAATAAAAAAAGTTAAATAAAATAATACCCTCAACTAAATATCACCTAATTAAAAATATTAAATTAATATTAAACAAGGCATCTAATTGCCACACAATTCAGCTGAGCATAAGTGACTAGAAAAAATTCAGAAATTTAAAATAAATTAAAAAGTTTAAATTTAAAAGTTAAGAAAGAGAGTTCAAAATAATCTATTGTTCCAAGGATGAATAACAAAGAGGACTGGAAATATGCTTTGAACTAAATTATAATTGAGATAAAGCTATAGAAATTTGTAGAAGGCAGCAAAGCTATATTTGAAAAAATTGTAGTCATAATATTGTCATGTAAACACTGAAGAAGCAAAAAGGCTGAGAAGTGAGCTAAATATACTTCTATAAAAGAAAATGAATAACAAATGACATATACATAATATAAAAAGAAGAAAAGAATAATAGAACAAATAAATAGATAAAAGACATCAATAAAAACAAATATTGGTTCTTTGAAAGAGTAATAAACTAGATAAATACTTGTTAATTTATGCCTAGTGTTCCATTACTGGAACGCTAAGCATGTGGGAGTTATTTATATCTTACTGCTCAAGGTCATCATCAAGGTCTGATTGCAAAAATTCAAAAAATTGAAACCTCAGGCATAAATGGGCCAAGACCAATTGAGAGAAAAGTGGATTATAGAGAATCAATATCAGGAATGAATAAGTGACTTTACTACAAATCCTATGGATGCTAAATTAATAGAGCAATATTTTATTAACAAATATATTAATATATTTGAAAATTGAAGTAAAATTGACATTAAAGAAAACTAACAAAACTTTACAGAAAAAAAATAAAATTCGAATATTGTATAATAGAGAAAATATATTATTAAATATCTTCTCACAAAGAAATTCAAGATCCGTATGGCTTTGTAAGTGATCTAACCAAACATTTAAGAAATGAATCATTTGAACCTTAGACATCTCTTCAAGAAATAAGAAAAAATGTAGACACTCTGCAAATATTGTTTATTCTCAACATGCACTTGATACAAAACCCTGACAAAGGCATTATAATGAAAAGAATCTTTGTACAAACACACACACACACACACGTTTTTAAATAACATAGGAGATTAAGTTGAGCTTGAGTAGGACTTGAGTTCTTGACAAAAATAATGATTTATTTTAATTTTTCTGGAGACACAAAAATTCGATTATAGCAGGATTATATATTTATGGACTACATGAGATATTTTGATACAATCACAGGATAAATGGGATATCCGTCACCTCAAATATGTATCATTACTTTATGTTAAGAACAGCTCAATTATGCTATTATGGTTATTTTTAAATGTACAATAAATTACTGTTAACTGTAGTCACCATGTTGTGATATAAAATACTAGATCTTATTCATTCTATCTAACTGTTTTTGTACCCATTAAAAAAAAATACTCAGAATCTCTTCCCTCACTCACTACCCCCAACTACTCTTCTCAGCTCTGGAAACCATACTTCTCCTCTCTATCTCCATGAGTTCAATTATTTTAATTTTTAGCTCCCACAAATAAGTGAGAACAGAACATGCAAAGTTTTTCTTTCTGTGCCTGGCTTACTTCACTTAACGCAATGACCTCTAGTTTCATCCATTTTGTTACAAATGACAGGATCTTATTATTTTTATGGCTGATTAGTACTCTGTTGTGTATGTATTATATACTTTTTTATCCAATTCATCTGTTGATGGACACTTAAGTTGTTTCTGAACTGTGGCTATTGTGAATAGTGCTGCAACAAACATAGGAGTGAAGATCCCTCTTTGATATACTGATTTCCTTTCTTTTGGGTATATATCTAGGACAGGGATTGCTGGATCATATGTTAGTACTAATTTCAGCTTTTTGAGGACCCTCCAAACTGTTCTCCATAGTGGTTGTAATAATTTACTTTGCTACCAACAGTGTATAAGGGTTCCATTTTCTCCACATTCTTATCAGCATTTGTTATTGCTTGTCTTTTGGATAAAAGCCATTTTAACTGGAGTAAGATGATATCTGATTGTAGTTTTGATTTGCATTTCCCTGATGATCAATGACATTGAGCACCTTTTCATATACATATTTGCCATTCATATGTCTTCTTTTGAGAAATATCTATTCAGATCTTTTGTCCATTGTTAAATCAGATTTCATTTGTTTCTATTGAGTTGTTTGAGCTTCTTATATATTATGATTATTAATCCCTTTCAGAAGGATGGTTTGAAAATATCTTCTCTCATTCTGGGAACTTAGTTGATTGTTTTCTTTGCTATACAGACACTTTTTAACATGATGCAATCCCATTTGTCCATTTTGCTTTGGTTGCCTGTGTTTGCAAAGTATTAATCAAGAAGTCATTGCCCAGTCCAACCTCCTGGGGAGTTTCCCCAATATTTACTTGTAGTAATTTCATAGTTTGAGGTAGTAGATTTAAGTTTATATCCATTTTGATTTGAGTTTTGTATATGGTAAGAGATAGAGATCTAGTTTCATTCTTCTGCATATGGATATTCAGTTTTCCCAGCACCATTTTTGAAGAGACTGTTCTTTCCACAACGTATGTTCTTGACACCTTTGTTGCAAATGAGTTCACTGTAGGGGTGTGGATTTGTTTCTGGGTTCTCTATTATGTTCCACTGGTCTTTGTGTCTGTTTTAATGTCAGCTCCATGCTGTTTTGGTTTCTATAGCTCTGTAGTATAATATGAAGTCACGTAATGTGATTCCTCCAGTTGTGTTCTTTTTGCTCAGGATAGCTTTGACTACTCTGGGTCTTTTGCACTTCAACATACATTTTAGGATTTTTTTTTTCTATTTCTGTGAAGAATGTCGTTTGTATTTTGATTGGGATTGCATTGAATCTGTAGATTGTTTTGGGTAGTATGAACGTTTTAACGATATTGATTCTTTCAATTCATGAGCATGAAATGTCTGTTCATTTTTGTGTGTCCTCTTTATTTCTTCATCAATGTTTTACAGTTTTCATTGTAGAGATCTTTTACTTCTTCAGTTAATTCCTAAGTTCTTATTTTATTTATAGCTACTATAAATGGGATTACTTTCTTGATTTGTTTTTTAAACTTTTTACTGTTGGCATATAGAAATGTTACCAATTTCATATGCTGACTTTGTATCCTGTAACATTGCTGAATTTGTTTATCAGTTCTAATAGTTTTTTGGTAGAGTATTTAGGTTCTTCCAAATATAAGGTTATATCATGTGAAACAAGGATAATTTGACATCTTCTTTTCCAATTTGGATGCTCTAGCTAGGACTTCTGAGAATGATTTCTTAAGAAACAAAGAACACTAACATGACAAATAAAAATACTGATAAATTTAACTATGTAAAATAAGAACCCCCTACATCCAAAATACCTTTAACAGATTGAAAGGTAAGCAACAGAGCAGGAGAATAAATTTGCAACACACATAACTGAAAAAGAACTCATATCCAGAATAATCAAATACTGCCAGAGAATAAACAAAAGACAGACAACCCAACAGAAATAAAGGCAAGACATGTAATCAGACAGTGCACCAAAGATTATTACCTAAATGCCCTATAGTTATTAAGTACAAAGTTGATCAATGCATTCTACAGGATTGTGATTACCCATGCTCCAGAATGATTAAAGGCAAAGGTTATCCACCATGCCTAGAGCAAGGTAAGCTTTGGAACAAGGAACTTCTACACTTCTCCTGTCTGTGCACATTTGTGAGTGTGTCAGTCAATCATAAAGTTCAAGTTCAACGTAAACATATGGTGTGGCCTAGCAATTCCACTCCTAGGTATACTTTCAACAAAAAGATATGTATGCATGTGTGTACCAAGACATAGGTACAAAAATGTTCATAGCTGCATAATTCTTAATAGTCAAACGTGAGAAACCATCCAAATATTAATCAACAATGCAATGAAATGCTTACTAATGGGTATTTGCAAGAACAAATGATTTCTACATAAAACAAATTAAATAATCTCAAAATATTTTATAAAAGTTGCCAGTAACAAAATAAGTTCAATTTTATGATTCAGTTTATATCTACTCATGAACAGGTAAAACTCTCTTTTAAGAATTAATGGTTATTGGCCGGGCGCAGTGGCTCAAGCCTGTAATCCCTCCCTTTGGGAGGCCGAGACAGGCAGATCACGAGCTCAGGAGATCAAGACCATCCTGGCTAACACGGTGAAACCCTGTCTCTACTAAAAAATACAAAAAACTAGCTGGGCGAGGTGGCGGGCGCCTGTAGTCCCAGCTACTTGGGAGGCTGAGGCAGGAGAATGGCGGGAACCTGGGAGGCGGAGCTTGCAGTGAGTTGAGATCCCGCCACTGCACTCCAGCCTGGGCGACAGAGCGAGACTCCGTCTCCAAAAATAATAATAATAAATAAAAAAAAAAGAATTAATGGTCATTTTATTTTAGAGGAGTGAAATGTTACCGACGGGGAGGAGACACAGAGACTTCTGAATGCTCAAATTTTCTACTTAATGATCCGGTCTTGGCTATAAATAGGTTCAGTTTGTGGTGATCCATTGAGCTGTTTGGTTAGGATTTTTCTCTTTTCTCTATGCTTGTTATACTTGAAATAAAATTTAAAAAGTAAAGAAAGTGGGCTCTGCTGTTGATGTCAAAATACTTTATCTGTAGTTTATACTTTTAAGTGTGTTAAGATACTTATCCCTTCCTCTAGTTGAAAAAACACGCAATAATCTTTAAGACGTTTCTGTATATATAAACAGAGAGGAAGGGTAAACAGAGAGCAAGAGGAATGGGGCAAGAGAGAGACAGAGACAGAGAGAAAGGAAAAATACCTGGTATTTGTCATCCCAGAAAATAAGTAAATATGCTAATGCCTGGTAGAAAAATAACCTCTGGTAGAAACATGACCATACTATATTTACGTCTAGTAAGAAAAGAATCCAAATATTCAGTCCACCTTTAGGCAAAATATTTAAAACACTTTTTAAAAAACTAGACTTTTTAAGGGTTGAATTTTTCAGAGTACATGTAAAATTCTCAAGAAGGATTTGTTTTTAAAGCTCTATTATTATTGTTTGTTAGGCAGTCACACAAGAGGGTATATTAAACTAATCTATATATACTTAATCTATGACAAGAAGTGGATTTATAAATAGATGTGCTCTGGTGACAAACTTTCTATGAGACTACAAATGCCCCTCTACCTAACAGATATGTGTGTATGTATGTCATCTATAGCTACCTGTCTTCCTACTAGTCCTCCTATGTACCTGTTATTTGTTTTATTGGAGTTCCTATTAAAATTTCACTGTTTTTCAAGGTTTTCTAGTTTGGATATATATTTGTGTATTCTCTCCTCTTCTGGCGAATAAGCAAATAGTGAGGAAAAAAGACTAATCATCATAATAATAGTGATTGTTCATTCACTGAGCTCAATGTAAGACTAAGCACATTCCTTAGATGGCCTGAACTAATTCTCACAAACATCCTATGAATTAGATACCATCAGTATGCTAATTTTGCAGACAAGTATCCCAAATCTAATACATGTTAGAGCCAGGATTCTCACCCTGCAGTCCGTATCCAGGTCTTGTGCTAATAACTATTATACTAGACAAGAAACCATAACGATGCTGCCTAAGGGGAAATTTCTCATCTCTCAGACACCTGTTTCCACCTCCATATATGTAACCATGTTTGCTTTTAACCATCTCTGCACTTTCAGAGGAGGTGGTGAGCCTATTTTTTAATGTTTAACATGTTTCAGTGTATGTGGGTGTATGCATTTAACCACATCCCCTCCTATGTGCACAAGGAACAAACTACCCTTAACTTTTTGCATTGATTTCTCTCTTTTTATGTTTATTTCACCAAAGGCTGATGTTTACAAGAGGAATCTCAAAGTTTTTCTCACTTACACATCCTTGCATCTCCACAGAGAAAGGACACTGCTACAAACTGGCAAATACCAAGAATATTTGTTAAAGCAGATTTACAGAGTGAAGATCATTGTCTGAGCAATAACCCACCCTTGCTGCCATTTTAAGAGTGCCAGCCACCAAAGGATGCAGATTGCCAACCCAGTTCCCCAAGGAGGCACCACTTTGTCATCAACCAGCCTTTCCATAAGGGCATTCTGTTCACCTCTGTCTCAGTGGCTGCTGCTTGGTCACTTGGAGAGACAGGAAAGGCCTTATTATAACTCTGGGAAATCCTCACCCTTAAATATGATTTCTCTCAGGCCAGCATGGCCCGCATCCAAGAGCAAACCTTTCAAGGACTGGTGCCCCATTCCACTCTGTACTTCTATACTCAACATTTTTTCCTACATTATTGAGTGGTTTCATCAAAAATCATCTCTTCTAAGATAACCTGCAAACTCACCTCCATCAAAAGACATTTTTGGTATATTTGCACCATTCTACACCTTAACTGAGACTGGACTGTCTTCAAAAGGCACTGTCTCCAAGAATTGTAAGTTAGAAGCTGCTTGTTTTTCACTATGCAGAAAGGAAGGACAGGGTTCATCTTGTTTTCAGTCACTCCCGTAATAAGAATAGTATCTTCGACACCTCTGTCCATAAGTCTATTCAGCTTTCTCCCCATGGCATCACCCTTGTTTACTGACCTCAGGAACAACCTCCTTCAGTTATCACAGACTTTGCCATTTTGATCAGACGTAGTCTCTCCACCTTGGGAAAGTTTTTTGTTTTGAATTTCATCTGAGAACAATATTGCAATACATATTTCATTTTTCTTCATACAACCTGGTATTTTTATTCCGATGTTCTCAAACTTCCTAATTCTTTGACTCTAAAAATCATCCCTTATAAAGTCTATTGTTCAGGTTGTTTGCTTGCTTGTGTCAACTATTGAGATTATCTACAATTCATAATTATCATCACCTATGTTCACCTGATCTTATTCCTCTGTCTTCTTAGTTCAGGTTTTCCAGATACGCTTTCTATTTTATTTATTCTCATTTGTTTTCTTTTGTTGACTTGAACAAATTTTCCTTGTTTCATTTCATCTTTTATTTAAAAGTATTTTTTCAAGTAAATTCTGGAGTTAAACAATATTTATATATTTTTTCTGAAGAAGAAAATGACCTTAACATATTTTCACCTTCTTGCCATTTTCTATTCCCACCGTATCCCATTGGGAGATTTCCTGGGATTTTTTATTTATATTTTTTTAAATTATGGAAACATTTACTTCAACATATACTTAAGTTTTACTGCCATTGTAAGTAGTACTATTTATTTAGCCTAAAATTTTCTTAAAACTATTTACCCGTAAAAAATTCTTTGAGAGAGATCCTCTAGTTGGCAAATATTTCTGACTTAAATGTTCAAAAATGTTTTTATTTGCGTTTTTCTACAAATTCTACCTTGTCTGAACAGTAGGTCTGGTTCCAAATTAAATTTTCCTCAGAATACTTAAGATATCACTTTATCCTCCCACATTTGATGTACTGAATGAACTTTTCATGGATAATTCCGTCAACTTCCCTTGTAGATAGCCTAGGTCTTTTCATTCTGCATCCTCTAAAGTATGTTGCTCTCATTCTTAACTTGTTGCCATTAATGTTTACAGTTTCAACATGTTTGTTTCCATTTTATAACCCTTTTCTTTTTGGGAAGTAAAATCTGCCCAATATCTCTAAAAACATTTTCTTAAAATTTTTAAATACTTTGTAATTGTTCTTGACTAGTCCTGTGTTAGGTAACTATTAGTTAAAGTTGATGTTTCTACCAGGATACTGCTTTGGTTCAAATAATTAGTGAGATTTGATTGTTCTAGTTTTAATTTTATAATCCATGTTCATTTGTCTGTGGGTAGAGATGTGATTGATTACAGGATCTTATTTCTTACCACTGTGCAGATTGGAGAAGACCATGCTTCCTGTTGGGGTCTATGTTGGCACCTTGACCTCCACTTCTTAGTGCACATTGTCTCTTCAAGGTGCTACTATCTTCCTGAAACACTCCTTTGAATCTCCAGCCACTGCTAGCAGCTTTATTTGTTACACCTGTTCACCTCTGCTTCTTCAAGCAGTGTTGGGGTGTAGACAAGAAGAAACCAAGCTAGTCCCCAAATTCTCTTTCCAATTAGTGGCCTTAATATTTGTTCTCTGAAGTCCTAGTCTTTTTGGACTTCTATAATAAAATCTCATACATTGGATGAATTATAAGCAATAGAAATTTACTACTGTTCTGCAGTCTGAGATCAAAGCACCAGCAGATGTAGTGTCTGGTGAGAACCCACTTCCCAGATCATAGACAGCACCATTTGTTTGTCTTTAAATTCTGCAAGGGGTCTTTCTTCAGCCTCTCTTCTAAGGGTAATAATGCCATTCATGAGGGCTCCAGCCCCATGGTCTAATCCCCTTCCAAATCCCCCACTTTCTAATACTATCACCTTGAAGGTTAGGATTTCAGTGTACGATTTGGAAGAGGGGACACAAACCTTCAGAACATAGCAGCTGGCTTCCTATTCTGGTGCACACATCAATTGTAAAAAGTGTAGCAACCCAGAACTTCTCCCACCGCCACAACATTTCTGTGTGTGTTTTGTAATCAAATATATAAATGTTTGATTGGAGAAGCAGACTACTATGAATAATGTGAAATAAGGCATTTATTATAGAGGTTAATCCTTATACATTACGGAAACTCATGAAGAAGTCTTGTGGTGGTGAGCCTGGGGTAGGCAGTGTCATGAGTCCAGTAACAAAAGCTGGATGTGCATCAGGGAAGATCATAGAAAAATTCAAATCCATAAGAAGAAATCAGAACCTACCAGAACAAAAGGAAACTTGTGTCTGTCTCTGACTGCCTCCAACCTTGACAGTGAAAATGATCTGCAGAAGAGAATGTCAACCTTGCATAGCTGTATACCATCTGGCCTAAGCTATGGAATCTGCACCAGGAGTGCCTGGGTAAACAAATGAGCTAGTCAGTCAGTGAGGGTGTATGTGAGCTACAGCTCCTTTAGCAGTCCGCAGTGGTCTTCAGAGGATAACAACTGTTGCTCCAGTGTTGCCTTTAAATTTTTCGCAGCTCTCTCTAAACTAGTACATACTGTGAGGGAATGCTGGGAAACCTAGCTAAGTTGACACAGTATAATGGCACAACAGTCCACCTCTTGTCAACTTGGCATTCATGCACATCTCTTTTTTATTATATGTAATCTTCAAGTAAATAAAATCATGCTTCTATCTGCAATGTTTCAACCATTCCTGATGTAAATGAGAACACTCTAACTGCTCCCCAAAGAGGATACATGGTCACATTATCTACCTTTGGTTGAAGTTCAGTCTGCTTCTAGCTGAGTTATATATCCCTTTAATATGCATTCGACTAAATACCAAGATAAGATTAGCTACTAGTCACACTAATCTGGTATGATAGGTGCATAGAAGAGACAAAATTATTGAATTATATATGAATACATTCATACCCAAACAAGGAAAAAAATACTCTTAACTATTACAATATTCATTGCTGTAATTGGTCCAAACTTTTCTTCCACTCTTCATGCTTTATTTTCTTTGGTGTCTCCAAGTGCCTTGACTGACTGTGGCTTTTTGTCTGCTGGAATGACCCAAATTATCTTCCACTTCTGATGGCTCTAAGCCATCAGCAGTTCAGTGCTGATTATTTTGTGTTTCTGTAGTTTTCTATTGATTGTTATTCAGGACATGGGAGTACAAAGAGGTATCTCGGAGCCTATCTTATATTCAGACACATGTTTTCTTATCCCCATTTGTATAGTAGCAACATAATTTTTCTTTGATAATTAGTGTCAATTACTGCAGTCAATATAGTAACGCTTTCATTAAATGAGGAGCCCAATATGGCCAAAGGTCAGTTTCACCTTTCTTTTTTTGAAAAAATAAACTTCCGGCTGGGCGTAGTGGCTCACGCCTGTAATCCCAGCACTTTGGGAGGCCGAGGGGGACGGATCATGAGGTCAGGAGATCGAGACCAGCCTGGCTGACATGGTGAAACCCCGATCTAATTTAAAAAATACAAAAAATTAGCCATGCATGGTGGTGGGCACCTGTAGTCCCAGCTACTCAGCAGGCTGAGGCAGGAGAATGGTGTGAACTCAGGAGGCGGAGCTTGCAGTGAGCTAAGATCGCACCACTGCACTCCAGCCTGGGCGACAGAGCGAGACTCTGTCTCAAATAAATGAATAAATAAATAAATAAATAAATAAATAAATAATAAACTTCCAACCTTAGACTACTTTTAGATTTATAGAAGAGTTGTACAGCTAATATGGAGAATTTCAGTGTATTATTGTTTCTTCTATTGTTAACAGCTTACGTTAATATGGTATATTTGTCACAACTAATAAACCAATATTAATGGGATTAACAAAGTCCGTATTTCATTGCAATGCCTTTAATTTTCCTCTAATGTCCTTTTGCTGTTTTAGGACTCCAACCAGGAAGCCACATTTCACTAGCTGTCATATCTCCTTAACCTCCTCTTGGCTGTGACACTTTCTCAGACTTTCTTTGCTTGGATGGCCTTGACAGTTTTGAGGAATAGTGGTTAGGAATTTTGTAGAATGTCCCTCAATATGTATTTAATGTTTTTCTTGTGATTAGAATGAGCTTATGGGCTTTTGCGAGGAAGACCATTCATTTTAATGGAGACAATACCATACTGTGTCCCCTGTTAGAACCATTCCTCCCCCTGGGAGTCAGTCCACTAGACAAGCAGATGTTGTCCTTTGAACAGCCTAATCTGGGAAGTTATAGTTGAATATGTTAACATAAGGCCAATGTCACCTAGGCACAGACTGTCTTCCATATGCAATGAAAATTTAAGCATAAAAATGTCCCTTCCTTACAAAGTATACATAATTTGATCTGATAAGACAACTATCAAACATCCAATGTGAAAGTGAATCTCATGTTCAGTTCATATTTTAAAGGAAAATCTGATGAGAGAGTAAAATTGTGACTAATATTTAAAATAAATATGAATGAAGCTATGTTTTCAAAAATTTAGACCCATCTGAAAATTCCTTTAATCATCACATGTAGTTAGAAGATGAAAATTATCTTGATCTTGATTAGTAATTTCACTTATACAAGAGGGAAAGACATAGTTGCTCAAAGGTTCATTTTAAAAATAAATATATTTGTAGGGCTTGAATTGCGTCAAAACAAATGATATATTAAAGTCCTAAACCCCACTATCTCAAAACAGAATCTTGTTTGGAAATAGAGTCTTCACAGAGAAAATCAAGTTAAAATGAGGCCATTAGTGTGAGCCCTAATTTAATATGATTAGTGTCCTTTTAAAAAGGGGAAATTCAGATGAAGAAACAGACCTGTACAAAGGTAAAAATGACATGACATGAAGACACTTGGAGAGAAGATGGTCATATGACTGGAGTGGTGCATCAACAAGGCGAAGAGCCTCTCTTCTATTTCAGCCTATCTTCTATTTCAGCTCCTCCTGTTGGCCACAATGCCTTCTCATCACAAGGAACGCTTTTCACCAGGAGGAACTGAAGGAAGCCAGGAGGGTTCTCCCCCTAGTGCCATCCAAGAGCGCTTGGCCCTGCCAACATCCTGATTTCAGACTGCTAGCCTCCAGCACTTTGAAAGAATAAATTCTTGTTGTTTTAAGCCACAGAATAAAGAAGTATCTGGTACTTTTTAAGGGTATATACATATATATATATTGCACATATACATATGTAGTCTTTAACATTATAATTTCTCTCTATAAATGTATATCTAAATACATTTTCCCTGCTAATTATTGTAAAGAACGTCAAGATGCTAATACTAATTCATAACACAAAACAAATCTAAAGCAGCCTTTTAGTAGTCAGATACACAAATCTGTTGGAGAGAGAATAAAGTAAAAACTTTTCCATTAAGTTGTAAGTATTTTTGCATTGCTATGATCAAGTGCCTTGAATATTCATAATATGTGTGAAAAAACAAAACTTCAGTATATATGTATCGAAATATATATTTATATAAATATAAATATTTATTAAAATATATATACTTTTGAAATATGTTAAGTTCTGAAACTCATTTTATATGGAAATAATAAAAGTAATATCTGAAACAAAAAGCATTGACACATTGTTCAGAAAGATAGAGCTAGATATTCCACAAAGGTGTTTAATTCATAGAGCTGTTTACTAGGAGCTATTAAATTCACTGAAAATTTTTAAAAACGCTGTATATTTTGTAAATTTCAGAACTTCACAATAATAATGCCGTAACAGTTCTAAGAACCATGCTCTAATCTATTACCCAAGAAATACATAAAAAGTCCAAATGAAGCCTGAAATAATAAATATGTGAGAATATTATTGATTATGGAAGGATTGTATACAATGTTCTTCATGATTTTTTTCATTTATTAATTAAATCAACGTGATTTAGCACCCATATTTAACAGTCTGTGTATTAGCAGTTAGGAGCACATTGAGAAAAGAAAGCAACATATATAAGGAAGTACAATGGTTTGTGCAAGCTTCTTATCTTGACAATTTTGTCATGTTATCAATAATGATTTGCGGAACCTGTGAAAGATATGTTACTGGTACTTTGGGTTCTTGCTATCTCACGGGAGAGAAATCATGAGAAAAGACTATCATGTATAGCAGTTAAGAGAATATTTATTTAGCTTGCGCACAAGGGAGTCGGTCTTGAGAAAGGAAAAGGAACGGGCTGCTCCCTGGAAGAAGTGTGGGAGTTAATTTTATAGGGCCTTCCTAGGGGGAGAGGTATTATAAGGGCATGCAGTGGGAGCGGTTTTACATGTTTCTTTACTCATTTCCTGTAGCATTGGCATTTTAAATTTCCTCCTTTGGATATGATTTTTTATCATTAAAATGAACAAGGAGTAACTATAAGTTGAGTGTCAGTCCTAACTGCACGTGCTGGGCTTCAGGGAAGTCCCTGGCTCCCTGAAGCAGAAACTGTGGTTAACAGTTTCTAGGGTCTTCTGTAGTTGTTCTGCTGAAAGTTAGGTAAGCTAGAGCTTGAGAAAGGGGCTTTTGTTCTCCCCCTCTAGGTCAGATCACAACGGGAAGGCAGACTGCAGGTTTTGGATATACTAGTTTGGCTGAAAGAGGTGTAAGTCAGGGATTTTTAAACTTGGTAGTAATTATTTAATTTTCTTTCTTGAAGGAAAAATGTCTTCACAATAGGTAAAAACATACACACACACAAAGTAATGAGTTCATTGTTCATGAAAATAATAAATACTCATGAGACGGCTAATTGAGAAGTCTGATTTCAAGGCCAGACACTGTCAAATTAGTAAACATTAGAGCTTAACAACACATTAAAGTTAACACTAAAGTTAAGATTATGGGCTTACCATGAAATAAACCGCATTAGCTGATTAATCTTCAATGTTACCCACTGAGTTACTATTTTTACCGATATCCAAACGAGGAAATTGAAGTGGTAGAAGTTAAGTACTTCTCCAAACTCACATGACATGTAAGTGAAGCCCAGAATTTGTATCCACATCTTCCTGCCATAAACTTAACATATTAGTAAAACAATGCCATCGTCAACAAGTGCAAAGATCTGTGAATGTTTTTGTCACACGTGGGAAGATTTGTGGAAAGAACGAAGCTCCAGAATTGTAGTTCTTCGCTTTCTTTCATTTTTCTTTCCGTTATTTCTGCCTAGGTTTCCTATCCAATTCCTCTGGCTTTGTTTCATAGATACTGTTTTATTTTAGATAATATTCCTTCCATTACCTATTTGTGAATTATAAATACACTTATATTGTGTATTTATAAATAATGTGAATTATAAATACACTTATTGTGAATTATAAATACACTTATTCCCTTTTTCCTCAATACTCTCAGCTTTTACCTTCCTACCTGAATTCAATTTCTTGTGCTTGCTGCCTGTGTTACATGTTGTTAATGTTTTGTGTACAAGCAAATGTTAAGGGAAGTTTTGTATTTGAAGAAAACCTCGAGGATGGTATTTCTCATCTGGTCGTTATGTAAGTATATTCTCCAGATCTCCAGAATCCCACAGTTCTGAGCAGGTCCTAACACGGCAGTTTGGGGTTATAAATTGCACAGGGCTGGTGGAGATGTCCCCACGAGAGTGGGTGCCGTGGTCCAGTCTTCCGCTGAGGGCTGTCTCTGCGCCTTCTGTAACTCCATCTTTCTCAAGGTGGGAATACCACCGCAGTTCCTTGCTTTATGTGACGGTCCTGCCAATCCTGAGGTAGATTTATTGCCTTTCTTTGCCCATTGTCATTCTTTGGTTAATGGAGAATGTAATCTTGTTTTTGATTTGTGTAGACAGAAGTTCATATTCATAGTGCTTACTAAGAAAATAAATGTGTATACACATATATACATGTAAAAATTATCTTGCTAATGCTTTCATACATTTTCTCATCTATTCTTCATAACAATAATTTTTTTGTAGATGAAAAGATTGATGTTTTGAGAAGTTAAATTATTTCCCCAGGAATGCATTTTTAATAAGTGGCAACATGAGAATTCTGTTTCTCATGTCCCTCCTGATTTGGCTGAAATTTAAAGTTAATTACATAGACCAATAATTATTTGTTCATTGGTTTATTTACTTGTGATTAAAGTTTGATTATTATTCACAGAAGTCATCTATCAATGATAACCTTCACTTGACAGGTATTTCTCTGAGGCAGTACATTGACTGACTAACCTGGATCAGAGACTCCTGTGATTTGTCTTAGACTGAACAATCAATCTATCAGCAAGAAGATAAACAAATAAAAATGTCCGTCGGCATTTCAGCAGCCTGAAAACACCACATTCTGTATTCAGCTACTTCTTTGCAGCTTTCTGAGAATTATTTCACAGTGATTTTCCAGATATAGAACAGTGAAAAAAAGAGTATCTGTCCACACACACATACACATATCTCAAAATGTTATGAGGATAAAACAGTAAAGAAATTTTCTGGACACCAAACTAGATATGCAAGGGTCACACCTATTCAAATCAGAACAAATCTCTCCAACTGCTACTTAATACACTAATGCCTTGTGAGAAAAATTGGCGACACATCTTTTCATATTGTTATTCCTGTATAGAAAGACATTTTTCTAGGAATAATGATGATTTTGCAAATTTTGTAGCTATCGCAAAAATTTCAAGGCAAGAAAAAAAAAAATCAAAGGACACAAAAATTACATTACACTGCATTAGAGACAACCACACAAGACAATCTTTGTTACTATGTGATAAAGACAATTAGCACACATTTTTCTATGGCTAGAAATATATGTGGAGTTAGACAGCTAGATGAATGGATAGAGAGACAGAAAGATAGGTAGACACATTTAACATACAGGAGTAAATGAATAAATATACATAGCATTATACAATATTAATGTAAATAAAGAGCTTACACTTAAGTGTACACTTAAGGTACTTAAATATAATATGTAGATATTAACATAGAACGAAAGGGATTTCTGAACTTCAGTCAAATATTTCTTCACCAAAAGGATTTTTCCCTCAATTAAAGACTTCTGATTATTCTCATTTTATGCTCTTTGAAATCAGAATACCTCTTACAGTCAAGAGTGTTTTGATAATCTGCCCTGGTTTACTTGTATTTTTTTTTCATTAGTCACACGTAATGGTGCACCTCATAATTAAACGTCTATTCTTTTTTATCAAGTAAAATATTAGTTACTAGGGGATCTCCTTAAAATATTAGTTACTAGGGGATTTCCTTAGAGTTGAAAACATGTTTGACAAAAAATATCCAGAGATCAAAATCTTTAATTTTAGGCACTATTTAGTGACCAGCTCCCTGCTAGGATAAATGGAAAAACAATTGCATTTATACTTCTTTCAACCTTTTGTTATGTCGAAACTAATTTTATTTATATCATTATCTTGCTCTCATTATTTATAACATGTACATTGTATTATGTAATAATACAATTATTTAGCCTTAGCTCTCTCCTTGAAAACATGTAACATTTTCTATCAGTCATCACATTATTATATCCAGTATTAACTATCAAGTCCCTAAAATCATAAAGCATTGAGAGGGAATGTCTTTTGAATTCATATTTAAGGATAATTCAGATGAATATAAAATTCCTTGGATGCACTTTTCTCAGAAATTTGTAGACCATTATCCTTAGCAAATTAATGCAGGAACAGAAAACCAAATACTGCCTGTTCCCACTTAGAAGTGGAAACTGTGAGAATACATGGACACACAGAGAGGAACTACACACACTGGGGCCTACTGGAGGCTGGAGGGTGAGAGAGACACTTTAGTCACAAAAGCTGGTAGTTCCTATGGCATAAGAGCAGGGTTTTTCAACCTTGGCACTACCAACATTTCAGGCTGGCTCATTTCTAGTCCTGGGTGGACTACCCTGAGCATTGTCACATGGTTAGTGGCATTCTTGGCCTCCACCCATTATGTGGTGATATCACTCTCCTCCCAAGTTGTAGTAATCTAAAGTATCTTTAGACATTCTCCAATTTCCCATAAATGACAAGTTATCCTGTTCAAGAACCAATGCTCTAGAGGTCTCGATGGTGGGAGAATACGCCATGTGGTATTTATTCAAAGCTCTAATGGGAAGTAACAACACAGCCTCGTAGGTATCTGATGCACTAGCCATACAGCTGCAGCAAATGGTTAAACACCTTTGACACCCTACACCTGGTATGCTAGTGGGCCCTGGTTGAAACGGAGCCCTTGAATATGGGACACCAAGTGACCAAACAGCCAGAGCTGCCTATAATGAACTGACTTGTAGTAAGCTTACAGGTTAGGTGAACCCTGCTGTAATCTATTGTAAGTCTGAATGTTATATCCAGGACTGAACCTAAAGTTACAAGAAAACTATATTAGCAGGTTGCAAATACTCGGAGTCTTCGTGTCTTATGAATAACAGGCAAGAAAATGAGACACTATCATGGCAAGAGTGGTTGACCCTCATCATTGGAAGGAAACATTGCTGCTGTAACATAATCAGGCAAATAGGCATCGGTTTAGGGACCGATGACCCACTGGAGCCTTTCTTACTTCTCTTTAACTGCTACTGATGATGAATTGGCTAATGTGGCAACCATGGCATGGTGACCAGGGGCTCAGACTCCTTAGCAATGAGGGCCTGGTCAGACTACCAGGTAATCCATCGAGACTAGAGGAAATGGCGAACCTGTAAGTTCTCATCTCTGGCCACCAGCTTGAGCCATTTGGGTGTAGTATAAAACAAGAGTAACTGAGCCTTGCTTCTGATATGAGAAAGCCAAACCACATTCAAAACGAATGTCAAGACAACATAAAATTATAAGAATTTACTGCATCACTTTCATTTTGCGGGTGTTGCTCATGGCAACGATCTGCAGTTACTCAAAATGGTGCCCTTCGTGTGGTTTGCAACAATAGCTTCCATGGCTCCTTCACCCTCTTCTTGCTGATGTCTGCTCACAATCTGTTTTTCACTTGCACTGTAACTTTTTAAAAGGGAAAATAATAATAGTAACATTTTAAACTTTTGGAATAATTGATTGAAGCATCTAAGAGCTAAGGGTAGTGTAGCTCAAATTTCTGTTCTATGTTTGGCACTCAATGACATAATTGAGGGCAAGGGGGAAAGTCACGCAGCATTCTGAACCAGCATTTTCTTGTCTTTAAGGAAAGTTAATTTCCTTATCTTGCAGGTCTGCTGTGAGGATTAAGTGAACTATTGCAGAGAAATTACATTTTCTGGCCAAGTAATGGGAAGTACAAAATTGTAGCTATAATTATTCTGCACCCTGAGAGGTGGCCCTATTTAGCATTAAACAGATTCCAGAATGGGGCTGCCTGGTTTCAAATCTCATTTTTGCCACTCACTTGGTGACCGAGGAGCCTTCTCTGTCTGTTTCTTCTTATCTAATGCAGTGATTTCTATAGTCAGTTTCTCATAATGCTGTTTGGGATTAAAACAGTTAACATATGAGGTGCTCCAAACCACACCTGGCATAAAGTAACTAAAAGGAAGCAGGTAGAAAATCTCTTCACAATTGTAGGTCAAGTTGAAATATATTTTTATTGTTAAGTTCAGGGTTCACAACTTTGACTAAAACAAAATTAATGAATGCAATTGTGACTAAAATGTAAATTTTATGTATAACATTAATATTTTAACTATAAATATAAACCAAACTGAAAAGACAACTCCCAAGTCAAGATGAACATTACTTCAAAGATGTTATAATACTCCTCTAAAACACATGCCGCTTCTTGCTAAAATTCATTTTGCTATATGGTTTTATATCTCATTTGAGATATTAGTGCAAAACCCTGACAAAGAATAAAATCATTCATTCATCCTGTGGTAGCCTTATTTTATCCAATTAATATTTCTTAGGAAAAGTTAAAAATATACTTTGCAATGGTAGAAAGCATAGCTATTGACCATACTTTTTCTGCTTTTGTCTTATAGTTTCTTTAAAAAATTTTTTAGAGACAGGGTCTTGCTATGTTGCCCAGGCTGGAGTGCCATGGCTATTCATGGGCACAAGCATAGGGCATTACAGACTCGGCCTCCCAAGTAGCTGGGACTACAGTGTTTTGTAGTTTCTACTTGAAATTCAAGTTAGAAATACAATGATGAAATCGTAATAGTCTGAAATAATGTTTATTTGTCACTGTCTCTGTTCAAATGTGAACATTGCCTCCAACTTCACACCTCATGACAACCCTAATTGATGCAATTGACTAGGCTGCATCTTTTACAGAATTTGCTGATTGATTTGACAGAGACAAAAGAGACATCTGTTGTTCAACAGTATTCCCTAAGCACAAACAAGTTACTTTCTCACACATGGAAGCAAAAGCTAAGTTGAAAGGAGCAGGACAATTTTCAGGTTATTGGATTGTTTGATACTTTTTAGAAAAATAAGAAACCAAATTGTTGTCTAAAGCTTAGAAATTTAAAAACTGGCTAAATAAGTTATTTACACAGAATTTATAAACAAAGAAAAGAGTCATATTTCCTAAGATTTGTAACTATTTGTAAGAAAATATTATGCAGTTTAAAGAAAACAGCTTGTGTGAAAATAAATATCAATTTACACCCTACCACATTAATTACTATTTGGAGTAGGATTTTAAATATAATTTTTTATTTTAACTCAGTTCCTCTAGGGATAGACGACTTACTCTGTCTGATGTTACCTGGTAACAGTGACATAATAGTTTTCACATATTTCACTTTAACGATCTCCAGGAGTTTTACAAGGTCAGTGAGTCAATACAGTTTCCTTTTCCATTCTAAATTATTCGTTAGTAAATTTAGACGTCTGGTATATTTATTGCCAATTATTTCAAAATAATCCGTGATGATTGTAAAGAGCCAGTGTGTGTGTTGGTGCTATATACTTACTGCCAGAGAGTGAGAAAGGCTGTGTCCAATAGGATTAGAGAAGATACGGGGCAGGTGAACTCAGAAAATGGAGAACGGGATGAACAAATCCCTGTTACAAGTGAATTTTAGTATAATGATCATTTACTTAGTACAAGGAATAAACTTCACAAAGGATCTGTATTTTTTTTACATCTTAAATGCCAGTACACCCACTTTTGCCCTCTGATCTAATCATCACCCCAATAACAATTCCTTTAACCACATTAATTTCTCCAGAGACCTTGTTTTTCCATCATAGGCGGGAGACTTCGTTAGTTCATGGAGATGGTTCACTACAGCAGTAAACAATTCAACACATGGCAACAACAATGCAAGTTTCAGGAGCATATTTTATGAGGAAATTAATGAAACGATAACATTTGGCTCTAATCCTATCATTTCAGGTTGAAGTGGATCACTACAAAATCAAGTTTCTAACTTCACTTGTATCCGAATAGCAATTCAAGTAAGTTGCAAGGAAAAAATAGCATATTTGGATTAATAAGAGAAATCATTACAACCCAGGCAAACGAACATTAATCTCACCTAACCTCCAGTTGAGTAAATGTTCTCCCACTGAAAGATTTGGAGGCCATTAAAAACATAATCCACATTTAAGGGAGGGTGCCGAGGCAGTACCTGCACTGCCCATACATGTACAACAATGTTTATTTAGTACAATAAATTAAAAAGAAAACAAGCCTTTCAATATAACTTCTTACCATTTTTTTAGTTGAAGAAAGGAGAATTTACTTATAGGAGAAATAAAGATCTTTCTTAGCATATCAACTGAGGTAAAATAAATGGCCAGTCCACCATACACCCCTAAAGTAGCATGCCACCTTCACAGGGAGCAGAATGTAGATGTGCCCAGTTGCTGCGTGTGAGCACTGGCCATAGACACAGGCCAGCCACTGGCAGGACAAGGACTAGGGATAGACAAGCCACACCCTCTTCCTCTTCAAAATTAAAGAAGGAGACCCTTGGGGCAAGGGATAACGTAGACACTATAATGTCATTAGACATTCAAAATATATATCTAACTTGGGGAATTGGAGAAAAGACTCAGTGTCTGACTGATATGATGAAAACTGAATTATTTAATTTATAGCTAGAGAAATGCAACCTTATTGCTTTCAGGTTGATACTCTATGTGGATTCAGATATGCATTCTAGAAAATTACCCGTTAAAGAAAGAATAATTTCTAATGGTCATGTCACTTGCAGTGGCCTAAGCAGGATTGGTCTTTGTGGGATGCGTGGGAAAATGAGTATTTCAAACAGTGAGGAAAGTGGTGTTTTAAATACACAAAAGCTTCTCTCATAAGTAATCCTAGTTTGCTGCCCAAGTTCAATTTTAATAGATAAATCAAAGGAAAATTAAAGTGATCACAATAATTTGAAATTGTAAAAATGTGTTTTGATTTTTTAAAATACACGCAGAAAACATGACTGTGACCAGAGTAACAGAACAGACTCCCTGAGATGAAGACAGGAGGATATTTACAGGAGACACTGATATTTGTGGAGCAGTGCTTGCTGAACTGACCATTTGTGTAATTGTCTTATGTTCCAAAGTGACATCAACATACTGCCCCTTTTTTTCAAAGGCCAAGGGTATGGCCTTTATGCCCAGCCTTGTATATTTTTAAGTTGAATAACTAGATTTAAATGATATCATCTGCCCTGGACCTTACATAATTTCAAAGAAAAAGATCATATATTTATGAAATTCCCTCTATTCCACCCCTAAAGCCTATAATTAAAAACTGTGACCCTGGGGATACTCAATAAATATTTATTAAATGAATAAAAGAGAAAAAAATACTTTAGTCAAATGCTGTAACCCAAACAATACAGTGAAATATTTTGACTTCTAGAAAGGTTTTTTAATAGAAATTCATCACCAAATCACATTATTAAGCACCCAGGAGTGCAAGGCAGTGTCCAGGGTCCTGAGCGGAGCATAAATGAAATCAGTTTAAAATCAGTTCAGTGCTATCCTAAAAAGAAAATGTATGATTTTAAGAAACATTTGCAGAAATAGCATTCATATAGTCCACTGGGCATATTCCTGAAAGAAGTAACACACGTACTGTTGGGAATATGAAAACTTGCAGCCTTCAACTAGATGCTTTTAAACTGTATATACAGCAAGATATGCACCCAGGGAAAACTTGATTTTAAAACAGAATGTTCACCATGAACAAAAAGTCAATCTTAGATTATCTTTGGCAACTGCTGCTTTCATTTCCTTATTTAAAACTCAGCCCAAATGGGTGGCAAAAGCTGTTATTTAATTTTACTTACTTGTACTTTCTGCTGCCCGACTGGCATCACCATAACCAGCAACACAAAGCACTAATTACCTTTCTCAATAAAGAAAATTGCCAGCACCAGTTGTTGAAGATATTTTCTAAAGGTGGTCATGATATTCTTCTTACAAGGTGATTTTGAGACTTATCCTTTTGAGAAGTGGGGTCTCCCTACCTTCCTCCCCTTGAATCTGAGTGCTCTCATAACTACAATATATAACAGAAGTGATAGTATGTGACTTCCGAAGATGGTCATGAAGCTTCACACAGCTTTTTCCGGCTTTCTTGAGATGTTTACACTTAAAACCAAATCTTCAGTCTCAAGGAAGCCCACGCAGTCCACAGAGCTGCTCCTATGGAAAGGCCTATGTGGAAAGGAGCTAAGTCCTCCAGCCCTCAGACATGACTGAATTGCCAGACATCTTGGCTATTCCATCCTTAGTACAGCTATTCCAGTTGACATAGAACATAGACAAGCTGTCCCTACTGAGACTTGGCCAAACTGAAGATTCATAAGCAATATTAGTAATTATTTTGTTTAAGAAAAAACTATATTTTCAACCATCTATCCTCATTCATGAGAGTTTGTTAGGCAGCAATATATATGTAGACCATCAAGTTTATAGGGATGTCTCTCTCTCTCTCTCTCTCTCTCCCTCTCTGGTGTGTGTGTGTGTGTATGTGTGTGTATGTGATTTTCTTTTGTTGGGGGTTAAGGGTTCATTATTCATTATCCTGTGGATAAGAGACAACGGTTCATACAAGCATGAAAAGGAAGTGAAATGCATAAATAATTGGAAAATGGGAAAGCTTTTCTGGATTTCCATTGATGTCTTCAAATCCCATTTTCTTTCCCCTTTTTACTGAGAGTTCATTGCTATTTTTGAAATGTTGTATATTTCAAGAATATTATGCAGATAAAAAGTTTTAACATGACATAAAATTCAAACAGCTCCTATAGAGTAGGGATGAGATGAACTGGCTCAAAGTCAAACTGATCTGAAATGATGTTTTAGTTTTTCCCTGAAAGTTCCTGTGCAAAATTGCAAGTGAATTAATTTCACCAAATTTTATTTCATTCATCTACGAAATGAAATGGACACGAAGATTAGATGTACTCCAGAGACCTACATCAAACTTATTAAATAGAAGCCATGATTGTATTTGGGGGATTATCTACTATTCTATATCATCTGCATAATTTAATTAGCTAACATATCAATGAAATAACTTTTAAAATTAAAATTACATAACAATACATGAATTTCAGAGGGGGCAAAATGAGGTATTATATGCCATTTTAATAAAAGTGTGCCTCCCACCAACTCAAATTTAATTTAATACTTGGATAGATAGGAAAAGCCAGAACCCTACAGTGCTGTGAACGATGGTCTCTCCACTTCTGTCCCAATGTGGGCACCTTCTCCACAGCTTTGCTAAAATCTCAGGTAGGATACTCAGGATACTACAAATACCGTCACTAGCTAATTAAGGAAATTTTATATCCAGAAATATCTCCATTAATACAAATCAAAGAAAGCAAAGATTTATATAAACATAGAATTTTAGAGAAAAAAATGACATTGTCTCTTCTGAAACAGATTCCTAATGTATCAGTTTAAAAGCATTCATATCTTAATAAAACAATGACTTGTTTTTCAGAATATTACAGCGTCACTAAGAAAATACAAAAGATTAGCTTAATGTATTATGAAACAAGTGTTTCCTTCTAAACATGGGAGTTTCCCCCTCACTTTTAAAAAATGCTGGGTTCATGGAGGATAAAAACCACATGAGTTTAATTAAAACAAGTCAGAAAACCCAATGCATTATCCCTGCATCTACATTGGTTTTTAGCCTACAGGGAATCTCGCTTTTACTCCACTTTAGCTTGGCTTCTTAATTACCCTTGCTTTCTCGTAAGAGAAATTAAATATTTCTTAAAGTATTCCATCATCTTTATTATTATTTTAAGGGCTGGATTCTTCCTTCTTATGCCAGGCCCTGCATAGCACCCCAAAGCGACATAAACGCTACTACTCTGCATAATCCTTCTCACGCGATTGTGACACTCCCAGGAGAAAACAAAGTGTTTGCTGATTATTGGAACTCCTCGGACTCTCTTTTGTTTAGGGAATACTGAATATTATTCACATCATGGATTGGTTTATGTGACTTCATAGGAGGGTGAGGAGGATGAAAGGGGAACGTGAGTAGCACCAAGCTTGAAGTGTACGACTGAAGAAGAAAAAGGTAGGAGAAACAGGATTTCCATGCATTAGTTTGAAATAGCTACATTAAGACTCGCTTAGCTGCTGACACTAATGACGTCTTGCTG
This sequence comes from Theropithecus gelada, assembly GCF_003255815.1. NCBI lineage: Eukaryota > Metazoa > Chordata > Mammalia > Primates > Cercopithecidae > Theropithecus > Theropithecus gelada. The sequence goes on along the minus strand of NC_037673.1, from coordinate 12,032,688 downwards.
CCAAGGAGAGTGTCCATAGATTTCCTCTCTTGGAGATGGTAGACCAGAAGACTAAAAACAGAAGCAAAAGAACTGATTATTTTTGTTGGTGGTGGTGTTACTATTTTCTTCTGATTTATGTAATATATGCTCATTGTAAAAACATTAGAAAATGCATATGAACAAAAAATAAAGTAAAAAGAACATGTGGTCTTACAATACAAAAATCTCTATGGCCACCCTTTTGGAGCATGTCTTCTGATGTTATATGTGAACGTGTAATACACAAATAAAACAAAACTCATCACACTTCACACTCTCTCATATTCTACTTTTTAGATATAGTAACAATTTATGCCTTCTAGTTGCTGACATTCTTAAATACATATGTTCTACTTCATCATTATTAATAGGTGCATAGTATTTCTTTGCATGAAAGTACACACCACATTTTCTTTTAAATTTTATCGGTCGTTTCATCATTTTACTGACCCCTTGTGGTGCGGAAGATGATTTAAGGCACTGTAGAAATGCATGAAAGAATTTGAATCCTCTGCTCTGAATGTCTAGGTCAAGAGTCCAAATCAATTCAATCAGAAGGTAGTGTATCCTCTGTGGCCATGTTCAACTGTTATGCAAGTACCACAGAAGACACAGAACATGTCTGATGGTCACAGTCCTCCAAACTGAAATTGTGAAGACTTTTACTCCCTGCCTCATGATCCCTACAGACACTTGCCCTCTTCCTTTCTCCTAGAATTGACTTTTCTCTCATTCATATTGCTCAGTGACCACAGGCTCTTTTTTTCTATGATAGAGCAGCTGCCCTCCCTGTCATCTCCTTATTTCACTGTGATGAGGAGGTGGTTCTGATGCTTATCTGAGGAGACATTGCTACCATGAGATTTTCTACACAACATACGCCAAATAGTGCAGATTGAGTGATGTGATTTCGTGTTTCTCAGGTTAAATGTATGTGAAACCAGGGTTCTCAGTCTTCTCTCTCTAGAGAGGAACAGTACCTGTTCGAGTCGTGTTAATCATAGGCCGTTTATGTAAACAACACTCATGCTCTGTATTCTTCACAATTGTGTTCTCTTCGAGATTAAATCTCTGGATATGAACTGGAATCGCCTATGCTTACTACAGTTAGATATTGGAGAATAGGTTCTCAGTCAAGACCTAGCCCTTAAGCATGGTCAGCCGATCTGGTTCCAATTAAGCATTACCCAGGAATACTCATCTTCCAGTGGATTATCTTTGTGAGGTTAAAAAGGCTGAGGCAGGAGAATGGCATGAACCCGGGAGGCGGAGCTTGCAGTGAGCTGAGATCGCGCCGCTGCACTCCAGCCTGGGCGACAGAGCGAGACTCCGTCTCAAAAACAAAACAAAACAAAAACTGTTAGGTCAAATGCACTCAATTTATTTTTTTAATTTTTAATAAAAATGCATATTAAGGTGTATAGTGTGATGTTTTCATATATATATATACACATTATAAAATGGTTACTACAGGAAAGCTAATTGACACATCCATCTCTTTACTGCCATTTTTGTGTGTCTGATGAGAAGTCTTAAGACCTATTTTTTTAGTAAATTTCAAGTATACAGCACAATATTAGTAACTATAGTCACCAATGTGAACATTCAATCTCTAGAATTTATTCATCCTACCTAATGGAAACTTTTACCCTTTGACCAACTTTTCCCATTTCCCGCTCTACCCACCTCCTGGTAACCACCATTCTACTCTCTGCTTCTATGAGATCAACTTTTCAGATTCCACCTATGCGTGGGCACATGCAGTTTTGTACTTCTGTACTTGGTTTATTTCCCTTAACATAATGTCCTCCAGTTTCATTCGTGTTGTCAAAAATGGCATAATTGTCTTCTTTCATAAGGCTGGATATTTTACTGTGTATATATATTATATTATATTCATGGAACACAATATATTATGTTATGTTATATTAATCAAATACAATAGAGAGGCCAGAAATAAAGTTATACAAATATAGTCACTAAGTTATACAAATATAGTCAACTAAGTTACACAAATATAGTCAATTCATTTTCGACAAGATTGCCACAAATACACCGTGGGGAGAAGACAGTCTCTTCAATAAATGATGGTGGAAAAACTAGATATTCACATGGAAAAGAATAAAACTGGACTCTTATCTTACACCATATATAACACATCAACTCAAAATGGATTAAAGACCAAGGACCCGAAACCATAAGGCTCCAGAAGAAAACGTCAGGGAAAAATCTCCTTGACGCTGGTCTTGGCAATGATTTTTTGGATATGACCCCAAAAGCATGGGCAACAAAAATAAAAATGAACAAGTGGGACTGCATTAGACTGAAGAGTTTTGAAATAACAAAGGAAACAAGAAAACAAAGGGCCACCTAAACATTGGGAGCAAATATTTGCAAACAATGTATCTGATAAAGAGTTAATATCCGAAATACTTAAGGTACTCATACAACTCAATAGTTTCATAAAGTGAACAAAGAACTGCAATAGATATTTTTCCAAAGAAGACAGACAAATGAGCAAAAGGCATGTGAAAAGATGTTCAACATCACTAATTACCAGGGAAATGCATATTAAAACCTCAATGAGATACCACCTCACACCTGTTAGAATACCCATTATAAGAAAGACAAAAGATAAGGTGTTGGTGGAGACCAAAGGGAACTAATGTACACTGTTGGTGGGAATGTAGATTCATACAGCTGTTATGGAAAACAGTACAGAGGCTCCTTAAAAAAGGAAAAATAGGATTACCCTAAAAACCAACAATCCCTCTTCTGGGTGTATATCTAAAGGACGTGAAACCAGTATCTCAAAGGGATGTCTGCACTCGCAAGCTCACTGCAGCATTATTCACAATTGCATCATTATTCATAAGATGTACAAACAATAAATGTCTGCCGACAGACACATTGAATGAGGCAAAAGGATTCTCCTACATAAGCTTATTCATGTAAATTCTTCTAAAAATAGAGTAAATAATAAAAGGACCGATTTAATGTCAATTTCTTTACATACAATTGTTAATGTTAGTTACAGTTGTAAAGAAGTAAATTATTTAATCTCTTGAAAAAATATTATTATTATTTTTTTTTTTTTTTAATTTTGAGACAGTCTCGCTCTGTCTCGCCCAGGCTGGAGTGCAGTGGCGCAATCTCTGCTCACTACAGCCTGCGCTTCCTGGGTCAAGCAGTTCTCCTGTCTCAGCTTGCTGAGTAGCTGGGACTACAGGCATGTGCCACCACACCCAGCTAATTTTGTGATTTTAGTAGAAATGGAGTTTCACCATGTTGGCCAGGCAGATCTCAAATTCCTGACCTCAGGTGACCCAGCCACCTTAGCCTCCCAAAGTGCTGGGATTACAGGTTGAGCCACAAAACCCGCCCAGAAAAATTATTTTTAAGGTTATTAGGAATACCTCTCAGTCTGTAGGCTAGGTAAAGGGTATTCATAGAGATTTATTTCTTTCATTTTGATCCAATTGCTAATCTAGTACCTGCTAATCTAGTTACTCAAAGGTACCCCTTATTTTTGGACCTTAGGTTATTTAAGGTACTTTTTTGCTATCATGAATGACTCATTGTTGATTCTGTTTGTAAATGATACAATTTTAGTGTCTAATGCCCAAAGTTACAGTGTCTGAGGAAGAAAACATGTACATCTATTTATTGATAACATTTCCCCAGCAACATCATTCAATGCACTGGTTTAGCCAAACTTTCTGGCTGTGATGTAACCACTGTTTTGCTCAGACAAACAAGACAGGTAAGATTTTCCTGACAGTGTGCTCCCAGATGGCAAATATTCAGAGTGAACTCTTTCACTTTTCCTTCTAGCTCAATCTGAAGTTTTCAGGTTGTTTTGATTTGCTCGGAGTTTTTCACAACTTTTCAATTGACTTTGAATGGTAGAAAGCATCCATTTGAAACCATTGTAGTTTTGCTCTTCCTAAATCTTTCAAAAGGAGCCAAGCAACCATGGGCAGGCGTTCTAACGCTCTTCTTTTTTATCCCCCAATGGAGAAAGCAATCCAATGCCAAAGCCAGTGCTGCTTCCCATCCACACACGGTGTCCATTTTGCAAACATCGTCTCTTCTGAGACCCATAAGGGTTAGGGATTTAGGTTTGTGTTGATTGAACAAACGTGAGGAGCAGGGGAAGCAACGTTTCACTAGCATAGTGGAGAAGAGCAATTCGATTCAATTAACCACTTAAAGACTTTCTGCACTTTGAAACTACTTCTTTTATTCCTCATTATCTCATCAGTAAAGTTATTATTGCCCAGATATTTTAGTGAGAGTAAATAAGATATAATTTTTAAAGTGCCGAACACATAAAGACAACAACTTATTAAGTACACTGCACACATTTCATCTTTATTATTTCATTACTATCTCTAACTATTAAAGATTTTGCTCATACATGACAAGGTCAAAGGATTGTGTGTTACATTAAATTAGGGATAGAATTATGCCTGACTATCTGAAGAAGCACAGGAACCATAACTATAGGGATACTTGCATGCCATATTTGGGAAAACGATCCATGGGACATTTTAGAGACTATGAGGTTGATCCACCAGGTTATCAAAGAGACTTTCCCTGAGAAACAGTTAAGGAGGGAAATTGTTTTCTCTTAGGGTCAGAATATAGATGCCTTTCCCGAAAGATAATTCCAAGAATTGTCACTGGCTGTCACAACAGTCATGTCCCAGTTAATGAAGTGTATTCTTTTTAAACGAACAAACAAACAAACAAAAACTTTTAAACTCTGAGGCATTACATGAAAGTAAGGCACAAATGATATTTATTTACATCAGTGAAGCAGACATAAATGCAGAAGCTCAAAGATCACTACACATTGAATACAGGAGCAAAATAACCTGTAAACTTCAGAGACACTGGCAGGGAATTCTAAGAGCAAAAGGAGTAACACCATTTCTTTCTTTCTTTCTTTTTTTATTTGATTTTACTTTAAGTTCTGGGATACATGTGTAGAATATGCAGGTTTGTTACATAGATATACATGTGCCTTGTTGGTTTTCTGCACCTATCAACCCATCACCTAGATATTAAGCCCAGCATGCATTAGCTATTTGTTCTGATGCTCTCCTTCCCATTACCCCCCACTCCCCAACAGGCCCTGGTGTCTGTTGTTCCCCTCCCCATGTCTTTGTGTTCTCATTTTTCAGCTCCCACTTATGAATGAGAACATGTGGTGTTTGGTTTTCTGTTCCTGCATTAGTTTGCTGAGGATAATGGCTTCCACCTCCATCCATGTCCCTGCAAAGGACATGATCTCATTCATTTTATGGCTGCATAGTATTCCATGGTGTATATGTGCCACATTTTCTTTATCCAGTCTACCATTGATGGACATTTGGATTGGTTCCATGTCTTTGCTATTGTGAGTAGTGCTGTAATAATATGTATGCATGTGTCTTTATAATAGAATGATTTACATTCCTTTTGGTATATACCTAGTAATGAGATTGCTGGGTCAAATTGTATTTCTGGTTCTAGATCCTCAAGGAATCGTCACACTGTCTTCCACAATGGTTGAAATAATTTACATTTCCACCAACAGAGTATCTCATTGTGGTTTTGATTTGCACTTCTCTAATGATCAGTAACATTGAGCTTTTTCTCATATTTTTGGTCACATAAGAGCAATTGCAACAAAAGCTAAAATTGATATATGGGATCTAATTAAACTAAAGAACTTCTGCACAGCAAAAAGCAACTGTCATCAGAGCAAACAGTAACCTAAAGAATGGGAAAATGTTGTGCAATCTACCCATCTGACAAGGTCTATTATCCAGAATTTACATGGAACTTAAACAAATTTACAAGAAAAAAGCAAACAACTCAGTCAAAAAGTAGGCAAAGGACATGAACGGACACTTCTCAAAAGAAGACGCCCTTTCAACAACTTGCAGAAATGTAGAATAGGGATGGAGGGTGCATCTGAGCTCATTAGAGAGATTTCATTGAGCGACACAGTGAAACCTTAACGGATACACAGTGGAGGTAACATTTGGCTTTGAAAAAAGTAGTAATAGGAATATTGGTTGCTAGTTTGGAGAAGTCGAATTAAACGTGGTCCTCAAATAGAAGAAAGCGTACTCCCTGGGTGAAAAAAGAATCATTGTATCCTTCATTCAACCATAAATCTGTTCACTCATTAAGAAATATTTATTGAGCACATGAACGATGTCCTGAGGGTGCTGCTATGGGAAAGAAACAAACTAAAGCCTTACTCAGAGGGAGCTTACATTCCAATGCAGCGAGACAGACAACGGCGAAATAAGCAAACTCAGACATACTGTGCAAGATAGTTATAAGTGCTTTACTTTTGAAAAATAAAACAGAGTAAGTGATAGGTTAATGTTTTAGAAAGAATTATCAGGGAAGTCCATTCTGCTACAGTGAATTTGGATAGAAACTTAAATGAAATAAATTAACTTCTAAGGAAGTAGTGGACCCAAGGAATTCTGTTGATGATTTCTGAACTGAGGATACAAGGCAAACTGTGGTGGTTAATTCATGTGTCCCTAGTGGGCCAGGGGAGCCCACGTAAACGTTGTTTATGAGTGTATTAGTACGTTTTCGTGTTGCTGATAAACACACACCTGAGACTGGTACTTTACAAAGAAAAAAAGGTTTAATGCACTTACAGTTCCCAATGCGTGGGGAGGCCTCACAATCATGGCAGAAGGCAAAAGGCATGTCTTACATGGCAGCAGGCAAGAGAAATATGAGAACCAAGTGAAAGGGATTTCCCCTTGTAAAAACCATCAGATCTCGTGAGACTTATTCACTACCATGAGAACAGTGTGGGAGAAACCGCCCCCATGATTCAATTATCTCCCATCATGTCCCTCCCACAATACACGGGAATCGTGGGAGCTACAATTCAAGATGAGATTTGGGTGGAGACACAGCCAAATCATATCACTGAATATGTCGGTGATGCTGTTGGCATGAGGTTAGCATGTAGATTGGTGAACTCAATGAAACGGATTGTCCTCCTCAATGTGGGTGGGCACCATTCAATCCTTTGAGGACCTTAATGAAAAAAAAAGCAGTGGAGGAAGGGGACATTCCTCCCCTTCCAGCCTGCTTGTTAAGCTGGGACACCAGCCTCCTCCCAGCCTTGGTGTGGGATTTGCACCACCTGGTCCCCTCCTTCTCAGGCCTTTCTGAGATTTTCAGCTTGCAGACTCCAGATTTCTCAGCCTGCAAAATTGGGTGATCCAAAACCTCATAATAATAGAAATAAACAAATACATAAATACATAGATGAATAAATACATCTCCTATTGCTTCTGTTTCTCTAAAAAATCCTAACTTACATAGTAACCATATTTTGTATGAACAGTAGTACCCAAGACATTAGCTACATGAATGGTGAAACAAAATTCTAAAAAATAGTGAGATATGGTCTAATTTTGTTTTACTATTTATTTGGAACTATTTATTTGATTCCTATTTAACTTATGGCTTTAAATAGGAATCAAATAAATTGTACTTAGTACTTCTAATTTCCCACCTGGATACAATATTTTAATTCAAATTTTAACTCTGTATTTTACTGGTGAGTTTGAATTTATGCCATTTTTAAAAATTGAGATTATGTTAAAATAGTTGCTGGCCCTGCAAATGTGCTTTTTATTAGTTATGTACTAGAATATAAACAAGTAATTTGTTCAAAGTCTATTTTTATCTGGATTTTTCTGATCATATATTTTTCTGATTATATTGCATTGTATTATATCATCTGGACTTTTCAGATTATATATTATAATATAATCAAATTCAATTAAAACTGAAATTTCTCAAAAGTTTCTATAATTTTCTACTTATCACTAAGCACAGATTTTTTTCAGTGACACTGAAATTGTACATTATCTGTATGTGAGAGACACACGTTCTTTACATTTTTATCATTTTCAACAATTAGAAAAATACACTATAGAGTGGTTTCATAAACTGAGATTCAAATGAAAAATTAAATAAACTACAGAATTATGTCTAGCAAGCTTTTGCTCCTCTACATCATAAGGAGGCTATTTCACTAGTATAGACATAAAATTCAATAACATCACTAAAAAGCACTTCAGAAACAAAGGTAATACTACTCAAAGAACAGAATGTTCTGTGGAAATAGGATTTTAATTTAAGGTACCTGACCACCTTTTTCTTCTTGGTAATACATACACAGCTGTACTCAGACAGAGAGCTTCTATTTTATTGTGATTATAATGAATACATTATTTTCACTGTATGCTCAAATTATATTATTTTGTGCAGTGTAAATAAAATAGGCAGAAGATTGCTTTTTACCTTTACTGAACAAGAAAAATATATGTATCCAAAAAGCTTTATAATACATGCAACTTCATGATGACAGGAGATAAATATACACTTGTACAACTGAAATTTTACATTAAAACAAAGAAAACAGCTCTTCAACTTTTTATGAATATCTGATTCTCATTGAGGGTAACATACTCAGTTCACTACTGGCTCCTTTTACAATCTCCATATGTTCTCCCTAGTGAAAGTGTTATGGTTAAAGGAAGGGATCAATGAAGGCCAAGGGCAGTGACAGGAATTAACCAGCATTGGACATTTTCAACTAGACCGTCATATGTTTGATTAATATTTTATAGGACTTTAACAGCAGTCTTAATCATATATATATTATTTCTAATCAGAAAAGTATGAATGACACTATAGAGGAGACTTTTAATGTGACTAATTGTTTAGTTTCAGTGGCAAAATTCAAATAGATGCCAAGCAAAAATGTTCTCCAACACCCTACCTTTTGAACAAGCATTTTTAAAATGTTGTTATCCCCTTTAACAAAGAAAATTATTGTCTAGACTAATTATTGTTGATATGATATTCTTACCAAGTGTTGAAAAAGGAATATAAATATATAGATTTAAATGCAAATAGAGATATATATAAATAAGTGAGGGAATACCTGACTTTAGGCTATTGAAAGACTTCAAGGAGCAGAATGAAATCCACTGAAATGTGACCAACATTTTACATACACACACAGCCTGTGCATATTGTGTGTGTGTCTTTGAATTCAAAACATGATTTATATTGAATATATTTAAGCAAGTGCATCATTTAGCAATGTTAGGGGCATTGTTTAGTTCAATTCAAAGAAGGTTGATTGATTACCAAGTATTAAATAAAGTGGATTTTTCACTGTGGTTTGTCCATTTTGTTCCTACCACAAAAAATGTTTCTAGTAGTATACTTTTGCCATATTTTGATTATTGACAACAATGATGTTTTGATTGTAGAGCTAAGTTGGGATCAAATAGTATAGATAAAACTATGTAGAATTTGCTAAGAACTGTGAGACTTTGTAGACTACATGCATTGACACAGTTGCTTGTGAAGTAAGTTCTGTGTTCGGAATGTATTGAGTTCATCTAGAATCTTCTGTTACACTGATTTTATTATAATACTCATCACATTATGGTACAGTTGTTTATGTCTGTTTTTTTACTTTTGGAGATGAAATTTTAGACAGCAAGAGATGCATTCTGCTTATCATTAAACTCACAAATCTGACATTTCTTAACACACATTAAATGTTCAAAAATATTTAGCACAAATAAATTAATGAATGACAACAAACTAAAACTCACATAATTTTATATCTGTAAACCTCATTTGAATCTCACATCTATATTTCCAGGAATATAGTACATACTTAATAAATATTTGATCAATTTAAGTGTATTGCCTTGGGCTAAAATCTTCCTGAAAATAATTGGGATTTGAAAGCAGGTATCTGTATTATCATTTCAAAAATTGTCCCTATATAACAAGCTAATAAAATTTTACAAATAAGAGTTCTTTATCAGTTATTTAGTCTAACCTTCTATAATTTTAATAGCTCGCCGTGTCTGAAAAGTTCATGACATTTGTTGATATTTTCACTGCACTTCTCAATCTCACTCCAGCAACAATTATAAACAAAAAATTATAACTAACAGGAATATCATTATTTGTAATTTTACCTTTGGTCTCCCATAACCATAAAAAAACTGTTTTCCATCTGTTTCACTCTAATCTTTCACAGATTTTAGAATTCACTATTTCACTCCACTGCTTAAATCACTTTTAAAATATTTGACCTGCTACTGACAACCCAAATAACCACTTCCTTTTCATCAGTTTATCTTTGGCTAAGTGTATCCCAAATTGCTCAAATAAATTCCCTTCTCATATCTAAAATTTTAAAAAATAAATTTATTTTTACAACTAGTAATAGTGTATAAAAATATCTGAAAATATAGCAAGGACAAATTTCAACAGAGTGCACATTTGACTAATAAATATTTAATAATATAGGTTGACCATAGTGATGCTAAAATCTTTGATCCAGACATAAAGCCTGTAAATACTGATTGGAAATAAAAGGGAAGAGAAAGATGTTCTGTGTGGTGAAGAATTTAGCTTTACCCAAATGGAAGTCTGAGCTTTGCCCTGCTTTCAGGAGGTGATCTCTAAGCCCTTAGAATTTCTTGCCTGATAGACATATCTTTGTTTAGCGTCTTTGGACCATGACAGAAAATCTAACACTGTGGCTCATGGAGTGGTAGGTGTGTCAGTGGGGGATTTGGTCATTCGATATCCACTCAGCCTCCAGAGGAGCTAGAGTGGAGATTAAGGTTAAGGCGAGCCATGTGGTCAGTGGACCATGCAGCTTCAGTGAAGCCTCTGGACACCAAATCTTGGGTAAGCTTCCTTGGTTTGCAATGTTCAGTACGTATTGTCACCCATCTTTGCCAGGAAAACTTAACACTGTCCATAACTACATGGGGAGAGAATAGCCTGGAGCTTCATGTTTAGAAACTTCCTGGAGTCTGCCACATGTATTTTTTCCCTTCACTGATTTTGATCTGTGTCCTTTCCTTGTAATGATGCATAACTATAACAGTGGTCACTGAGTTCTGTGGACTCTTCTAGAAGATTATCAAATCTAATGGTGGTCTTGGGAATCCTCAGAGTCTGCAGCTGGTATCAGAAAAGAAGGAAGTTCTGTGGACTGAATTCACTCAAAACTTGCATGCACTCACCAGGTATTTTAACTAGAGGATATTCACTTTATAACTTACTTAAAACTAGGTTTTTAAAATAATGCTATAGTGTAACTAAAGACAGTGTCTTAATAATATGAGACCAACAAGCATAAACTTAATATGAATTATTTATCTTAATTTATTCTTCACTAACACCCTGTTATGTTTCCAGTTTTTATAACGGCAAAGACTTAAGTGACTGCTGATTTCTTAAAAATATATTGTGGAAATCAGAAGACAATGTGATAATAACTGCAAGAACCAAAAGACAATACATTGTTGTTGACCCATAGTCTCTAGCTAGCATGAATATTCTTAGATTGAAGGAAAATAAAGATCTTTGTAAACAAAACAAAAGTAAGACAATTTGATGCCAGCAAGTTTGTACTATAATAGTAAGCCAAAATATGCAGCCTGAATAAAGATGATACCAGAAGGAAGCCCAGAATTTCAGGAGGAATGAAGGCCACTGGGCGAGGTATGTATTTGTGTAAATATGATGGACTATTTATTTTTAATGTCCTTCATATATAAAGGGTTGTTTAAGAAAAAATTATGACATTGTCTTGTGGGGTCTAATGTATATATATCAACTATAAATTATATAAACTATTATATATAAACTATATAAAAGTAAATAAACTAAAAGTGTGTATATATATATATTAACTATGTCATAAAAGCCAGAGAAGAGTAAAATTACTTTAAAAATCACATTGTAAAACTCCTACAGTGTTTGTAAAATGAGAAAATTATTAACTCTAAGAAAATACTAAGCAAAGTTAGAAGTATATACTTTCATCGCTAGAGCGAGAACTAAAACAATAATGCAAAGAGGTGTAGCTACACATCTGATAGGTAAATTAGAATGCTAATATATATTCAGATTTTTAAAGACAAAAAGGGGGAAACAAATTAAGAAAAAGTGGGAGGACAAAGAAAGCAAAGAAAAAGATCGTAGAATTAAGTCAAATTATGTCAACAGTTAACTTTTAATATTAATGAACCAGAAAACAGAGATTGTCAAAACGGATGGAAATGTAATATCCAACTACTTAATGACTACAGGAGATACATTTTAAATACGAAGAGACTAACAGGTTAAAAGAAAATGGATAGGAAAAAAGCATTGTGCAATCCTTAAGCATAAGAAGGCTGAAGTGACTACATACATAACACAAAACAGACTACAACATTGAAAAGCATATCAGCCAAGATGAAGAAAGACATTTCATAATGAAATGATAAAAGGATGAATTAATCTAAAAGACATAACAATCAGAAATGGGTTTCCATTAACAAACGACTTCAAAATATACAAAGTAAAAATTAACAGCATTGAAGAAGGAAGCTGACATTTCCAAAGTCATATTTGGAAAGTTTAGCACCACTGTCTCAGTAACTGATAGAAAAGCTACACAAAAAAATCACTTGACCTAAAAAGACTGTTAATCTAAACAAACATTATCTACCACCTTCACCTGATTGATATTTATGGAACACTGCATCCCCTAAAAGTAGAATACATGCTCTTTTCATATTTTCATTGTATATAAGAATTAAAATATTTAACAGAGTTGAAATATTAAAGACTCTGTTCTCACAAGAAAAAAAACTAAAAATATTTAGAAAATTTAACTATTTGGAAAAATATTTGAAATTATTTGGAAATATTGGAATACTTATAATCTAATATTTCTTGAAATTCAAAAAACAGACATATTTGGAAATTTAAATATTTGGATAATCAATTTTTCCTGAGGAGATACAACAAGAGAAACTAGAAAATGTTACAAACAGAATGAAAATGTAACTACAACATATTAAATATTGTTGAATTCAAATATTCAAATAAAACTGTGTTTATTGGGAAATTAGTGATTTTACAAGCTTAGATAAGAATAGAAATTTTAAAATAAATAACCTTAAGTTTCTTGTTAAGAAGCTCAAAAAAGAGAGAAAAATAAACCCAAACTAAGTAGAACAAAGGACATACTAATAATGAAGAGGGATGAAAAAATATCAAACAAGCAATAGAAATTTAAAAATAAACAGATTATTTGAAAAGATGAAAAAATTAAAACACTACCTACACTAATTGAGAGAGAGACAGAATGATAAACGTTAGATATGAAAAGGGAGTTATTACCACAGATCCAACAGACCTAAAAAAGGTAATAATGAACAACTTCATAATAACCAATTGGACAACCTAGAGAAATGAGCAAACATTGTTTAAAAACATAACTTACCACAGCAGACAGAACATGAAACAATCAGAATAGCTTATGAATAATTTTATTTGATTTTTTAAAAAATCTTACAAATAAAACACTAGGCCCATATAGTTTCAATTGTCAATCATTTAAGGAAGAAATAAGACAATTTTCATGCGAAATGTCTAGAAGAGAGGAAAAAACCTTTCTGAATCATTTTATAAAGCCAATATAAATCTATTACTAGAAATCCCAAAAGAAAAATAAATTATACACCAATTATATACAATATCCAACAAATATCCCCTATGAAATAAATGTTAAAAAACACAACACAGTATTAGCACATAAAAAGGAGCAACATTTTAAAAGCATGTTACATCACGACCTCGTAGGTAATTCTAAAGTATTCAAGGTTCTCACATTTAGAAATTCACCTCCACTACAATGCACACTGTATTCTGCATGAATTCTCTGTTCACTTGAATGACTCCCAGCATGCTGACTTCTCAATTTCAAATCATCCTAATTTCTAATGTCTCCTTCACTCAGCTCAGTGTCTATTTATGGCCCCTTTCTGAAATTTGTCGTCATCTGAAACTATTTTAGGTTTGAAATGTTTAAGACCACCAGCCAATTAACCTATAAAGTCTGAATATCAGCCCATTTTTCTTCATTTTCTTTCTAACTTAGATTCCAAAGTCTGTCATTTCAACCACTCTATTGAGGATAACTTAAATTATCATTCATCTGTCTTCATGTCATCTGGCTATATTCCCATTCTAGACAAGCCACTAGTCTACTCCATGCTTGCACCTAACAGGATTGTACAACTAAAAAAAAAAAAAAAAATTCACACAATTGGGATAATTGGTAAGACCTAAATTATAGTTCCTAATCTGACAGGATCCTCAACACCATTAAACACACTCATAGGCATATATTTTTAAAACTGGCATTCTATCAGAGAAAACATAAGTCATCAGATTGTAATTTTCTCAATTTTCCATGAGCAAATATAAAAACTGAAGTACATCAGCCCCGTCCTTTCTTTCTGACTCCATATGTCAGTGGAGTAACATTTTGTCCATCTACTACAAAAAGCCAGCTCTGCCATCTGTCTTCTGTTTTCCCATATCTTGCCTTCACATTATCTAATCCTTCCTTATTCTCTCATGTTAAAAATTTTTTTTTTCTATGAATCCCACATACTCCTCCAGGTATTTCTTCTATTTTCAACTTTTCGCAAGAGTCGTCTTGAGTAGCTGCTGTTTCCACTTTGTCACCACACATTTATTGATCAGGAATCTTCATTGTGTCTCCTCTCCCTTGCCATTATACTGGAGAGCTTTACCCAGGCATAAACATGAATGCCATGACAACGAAACTTATGGAAACTGTTGGAGCCTCATCATTACCCATTGTTTACTCATTTGCCAGAAGTGACCACTTTCCTCACGTGGAGGTTGACCACATTTTCTGTTTCTTCTTCTAGTATTTATAGAACTAAATTCCTGACTTTCCTTCTGATTCTGCAGCCATTGCTTATCTTTTATTTGACAATAAAACTTGAGGTTCATCAGGAATTGGCCATAGGCTACTTTATCTCTCTCTCTACATTCTCTTCCTGGGATGTCATATTAATCCTCGTGTCTCCAATTTTTTCCCCCAAGTATAACCTCCTTATTTATGTCTTCCTCTTAAACTACTCATAAACCCACCTGCCTTCTCTGAATTTTCACATGGGTACCTCAAAATGAAACATCCGAAATCAACCCAATATTCTTTTCCCACTGTATAGATTTTTGTTCTATTTCTGTAAAAATATTGCTATGTTTTTAAAGAAAAGAAAAACAAATAGTATAAATAAAACTCATAAGAATGACTAACTATAGAGAATAAACACATGAAATGTAGGCAAATTTATAAGGCATGTTATTTAGAGAGAGAGTAAGCAAGTAAGCATCTTATGATACAGGCTGAATTTATAAAATACAGTAGGTATGAATAGCAACTTAGTCATCTCTAAGACATGTTAAAAGTACATAGGATAAATGTAATATGTGATTGAAAAAAACATAGGTAGGCCAAATGCAAGTGTTACTTATAGACAGAAAGGATGAATTGGCCCAGTTGTGAATTCTGGATCATACCAACTCCAGAGAAACAGCTATGTCATCCCCAAATTGGCCACTGTTTGATGACATGATAGTCCTATTTTGGCCCCATGCTCTACTAAGAAACTCATATGAAACTTAAAGCTACTCATCAAGCTCATTGGTAAGCAACAGCGATGGTCGACATACTTGATCAATACAGCATTGGTTGATTCCAGGCACAATTTGACTGCTGAATTCCTTAGTTTAACTTCACTTTTCTCCTTATAATTACCCCAACAGTGGAAATTGGTGCATCTCAGAGATACAGGACCTATGAACATTGCAAAACACAGGATTCCATAATCCTTCTCTCCTCTTGTACCCTATCATAAAGTTAGGACCTATGGACATTGCAAAATACAGGATTCTGGTAGCATAGTCCTTCCCTCCTCTTGTACGCTATCATAAAGTTGTTAACTCACCACACCTCTTTCTTCTTGTTTAGCTTTGTGTGTCATGAATGAATTAAACAAGACATGATGTTATGCCCAGACCATTTGTTCCCCAAAGAAGACCACCAGAGTCCAGAGTCAAAGCCAAGCGGCAAGGATCTTTACTGCAAGTTCGAACTTGGTCCCTCCATTCCACAGCGTACAAGAGGGCCCCGAACAATGCGAGTGCTTGCTTTTTATAGCCCGATGTAAACAGGATATGTAAAGTTATAGGGGAACGAGGTAATTCTCTCGGTTACAGCACATTTAGCATTTTTTATTGGTTCCCGCTGTGTCCTTATCGGGGATTTCCTAGGTGGTGTTTTTCTGAAGTTTGAGAGAAATATGGAGGAATGTGTTTGTGCTGGGCTCAGGAAGTTGGGAGATATATGGGGGATGTGCCTCATTCCTTTCATTCCCCGCTTCTTTTCAGGTAACTCTAGAGCCAATCTTGGGTCTTATAAGTCTGACTCTGTTTCAGCGTTTACAGGTTGGTATTGGGCTCTGAGGACCATGAGCTGAACGGTGTTAAACCTTTCTCTGACAAACTGCAAAATTCTGTTAACAACACAAGGTCCTATGGTTAGCAGAAATAGTAGACTTAGCAGGGGTCCAAGGAAGGGGGCTAACAGAGAAAACATAGAGGAATTCCACCGTTGTTCTGCAGCTGAAGCAAACTGCCGTGTTTTTACTTCAGTGCTTAACTTGCGTAACTGTTGGCCCGGTCTTCTACAAGCCCTGATTCATTTATGTAGAAACAACAGTTCTCTTTCAGAAACATACATGTACCACCTTTTTCAGCAGTGAGTAGGTCTAGGGCCCTCCGGTTCTGCAAGGTTACCTGGGCTAGGGACATGAGCTGCCGCTGAAGGGAGGCAAGGGACTCAGCTGACTCCTCCATAGCAATGGCAAATTGTCGGTACAACTTGTTGCTTTCTATGAGGGTGTGACCTAGGGCTCCCCCGCCCGCCATCCCGGCCGCAATGAGGGATGCGGTGAGGGAGATTCCTGCAATGAGGGGGAGAAATATGGCTCCTGCAGGTCTCGGTCTAGGGACTGGGTGAATAGCAGTACTAGTTCAGTTACCGGTGTACCCTAGGAACTCACCAGCAGTTAGTAGAGTCAACCGGGGAACTAATGGGACAGGGAGACACAGTAGGTTGGTAACAGAGAGACTAGATAGGTCCTTAGATAATGTCCCATTACACCAGAAGAATATGCCCGGCGGAGCCCTCAGGGTGATATTAGGGGGCACTGCTGTGATGCTGCAGAGGCTGGAATTGGTTCCTGAGAAACAGTAGGGAAACTTTTCCTGACTGGGGTTTAGGTGCTAGTTTGGTGTTTTCCCCAGCGGCCACTAGGGCGGCTAACGTTAGGGCTAGACTACCTAACTGCATGTTTGCAGTGAGCTATATTGCCGGCGCAGGGTGAGTTTTAAGGGATTGTTCTTAACTCTGTCCACAGTCCATGTGGCCGGTGCTTCAGCCGCTGCCGTGATTGGTCCTAGAAAGTCGGAGGTTGGGTCCACTGGCTTGACGTGGGTGTAGTGAATCCACGACGTGATGCCTTTTACCTTCAGGATGGTGGGTGTGGTCAGGAGTACCTGGAGTGGTCCCTTTCACCTGGGTTCTAGGGTCTCTTGTCGGTGTTGCTTAACCAGGACCCAGTCTCCCGGCTGGTACGGATGGGGTGTCGGTGGGGGACCGGTCTCGTATAGTTCCTTCAGCTTGGGCCAGATTTCTTGATGAATTTTCTGCAAGGCTTGTAGGGAAAATAAGAGTTCAGAGACATTTTCTGTTTCAGATTTGAGCAGATCATCTTTTAGACTGGGAACCAGGGGTGGGGGTCTGCCATACATGATTTCGTAAGGGGTAAGGCCCAGTCTGTAAGGGGTATTACGGGCCCGGAACAGAGCATAGGGGAGAAGGACCACCCAATTAGCGCCAGTCTCCATAGTCAATTTAGTTAAGGTCTCTTTTAAGGTCCGATTCATCCTTTCTACCTGTCCTGAACTCTGGGGCCTGTAAGCACAATGTAATTTCCAATTTGCCCCAAGGATGGAAGCCAAATTCTGACTTACCTTAGCAACGAAGGCCGGCCCATTATCTGACCCTATTTGGACGGGGAAGCCATACCTGGGGAGGATATCTTCCAGAATTTTCTTTGCTACAGCCTGAGCAGTTTCTCTTTTGGTTGGAAATGCTTCAGTCCACCCTGAAAAAGTATCTACAAAGACAAGTAAGTACCGATACCCATACTTTCCTGGCTTTATTTCAGTAAAATCTACTTCCCAGTAGATACCGGGCCTGGTTCCTCTAAGCCTTGTTCCCGCTGCAGCCTGGGACTGGGGGTAGGCGTTGTTAAGCTGGCAGACTTTGCAACTTGCCACGATGCTGCTGGCCATCTCAGCTGTATGTCTGAATTTGAGCTTAGAGCGTCTGATCAGGTCTATTATCCGCCGAGCACCCAGGTGGGTGGTTCGGTGGATGTGTTCTAACACTTGTTGTCCTAATTTTTCTGGTAGGATGGTTTGGTCATTAGTATCAGTCCACCACCTATTCTGGATCTGTTTTAGGGGAAGCTTGTCAATCCACTGGAGATCTTGTTCTGAATAATCAGGGAAATGTGGCAAGTCCCGGGGGCCCGGGTCAGGGAGCTGGAGTGCAAGGAGTTGGCTGGGAGCCTTTGCCACATTTCTTGCAGTTTGGCCTGCCAGAAAGTTGCCTTGAGCAGTTGGAGTGGTTGATTTCTGATGCCCTGGGCAATGCACAATGGCTAACTTTTCTGGCTTCCATAGCGCTGTTAACAGGGCTAGGATCTCTTGCTTGTTTTTTTTTTTTTTTTTTTTTTTTAATCTCTTTTCCTTCAGCCGTTAGTAACCCTCGCTCCCTGTAGATGGCCCCGTGTATGTGCGCCATAGCAAAAGCATATCGGCTGTCTGTATATACTGTCAGCTTCTTCCCTGCCCCTAAGGTGAGAGCTTGGGTGAGCGCTATCAGTTCGGCCTTCTGGGCCGATGTCCCCGGGGGCAGGGGTCCCGCCCAGATTACCTCAGTCTCTGAAGTCACTGCCGCTCCAGCGTACCTCTGGCCTTGATGCATGAAGCTGCTCCCATCAGTGAACCAGACGAGGTTAGCGTCAGGGAGTGGGTGGTCTTGCAGGTCCTCTCCAACTCCATGCACCTGAGCTAGTATCTCGGTGCAATCATGGAGCGGCGTGTCCAGGTCCGGGTTGGGCAGCAGCGAGGCAGGGTTTAAGGTCGTTGGGGGCAGGAAGGGTTTCCTGATAGGATTTAGTAGTAGTCCTTGGTAGTGGGTGAGCCGGGCGTTACTTATCCATCGATTAGGTGGCTGTTTGAGTACACCTTCGATGGCATGTGGGGTAACGACCCGCAATTCTTGACCCATGACAAGTTTATCAGCATCTTGTACCATCAGAGCCGTGGCCGCAATCATTCGGAGACAAGGGGGCCACCTGGCAGCCACTGGGTCTAACTTCTTTGACAGGTAGGCAACTGGCCTCCGCCAGGGGCCTAAATTCTGAGTTATTACCGCCTTGGCAACACTTTTACTCTCGTCCACGTATAAGTGGAAGGGCTTGGTGACATCAGGTAGTCCCAGTGCAGGCGCAGAGAGTAGGGCGGTTTTGATCTGTTGGAAAGCCGACTCGGCTTCGTCTGTCCAATTAAATGGCTGCTGCCCCCGTGTTGCCTGATACAAGGGTTTAGCCAGTTCTGCGAACCCAGGTATCCATAGTCTATAAAATCCCGCCGACCCCAGGAATTCTCTCACTTGTCGGGTGGATTGTGGCCTGGGAATCTGCAGAACAGTCTGCTTCTGGGCGTCTGTTAACCAGCGCTGCCCTCTTTTTAGCAGGTACCCCAGATATGTTACTTCTGGCTTACAGATTTGAGCTTTCTTTGCTGAGGCTCTGTAGCCTAGATTTTCCAGAGCTTGTAAGAGACTCTTGGTCCCTTGAATACAAGCTTCTTGGGTCTCAGCAGCAATCAGGAGGTCATCAACATTTTGTAGTAAAGTTACCTCAGGGTGTTTACATTGGTACTCACCCAGGTCTTCATGGGGGGCCTCATCAAACAGGGTAGGAGAGTTTTTGAATCCCTGCGGCAGCCTGGTCCATGTCAGTTGGCCACTTATGCCCCTTCTAGGGTCATTCCACTCAAAGGTGAAGAGTTTTTGGCTCTGAGGGGCTAAAGGCAAACTGAAGAAAGCATCTTTCAAATCTAAAACAGTGTACCATTGATGTTTAGGGTTTGGGGTACTCAGGAGGGTATATGGATTTGGCACAGTTGGGTGTATGTCCACAATCCTCTAAGTCTTCTAATTTATGGAGTTTCCTTTTAATGTCTGGGGCTGCCTGATTTCCGAAAGACATTACAACAGCTGCCTGACTTCCTGGAGCCTCTGGGTCTATGGGGGTGTACTGTCTAAAAGCTTCCATTAACCTTTCTAAGTAGGTAGCTGGGCTCTCTGTCTTTCCCTGCAGAACAGAGTATACTTTAGCCAAATTAGTGGGCTTGCGAGCAGCTGCCCAGAGACCCGCCATTAGAGTCTGGCGATAAAGGCGTAGTCGTCCCCTACCTTCTGCCGTGTTGTAGTCCCACGCCGGCCTGGTCAGAGGAAGAGTCGCATTTATGAGGTCAGGGTTGGCAGTTGGTTGACCGTCGTCCCCCGGGACCAGCTTTCTAGCTTCTACCTGTATTCTTTCTCGCTCTTCCGTTGTGAACAAGATTCGGAGGAGCTGCTAACAATTATCCCAAATGGGCTGGTGGGTGAACATGACACTATCCAGTAAAGCCATTAAATCTTTGGGGTTGTCTGAAAACCGAGCACTCTGGGTCTTCCAGTTATACAGATCACTGGTAGAGAATGGCCAGTACTGGAGCCTGGGGATTCCCGTGTCATCTGGGGGTCCTATTTCCCAAAGGGGTAGAGCCACTGTGGAGTCAGGTGGCTGGGGGGGGCTAGCCCGTGAAGTGCGCCCTCGCGTCCGCCCCACCGGCCCTTCAAAGTTACTTTCACTCTCAGCAGGTCCCTATGTGCCGGCCGCCTCCTATCCGCCTGCTCTTTCCCCTGGCTCAGCCCGGGGGACTGGGGCCTGGGGCCCGGAGGGGTACGGAGGGGGTTCTGTGAACAGTGGGTCCCCGCTGTCAGGTAGAACAGGATGGGGAGGGGCAGTTGGTTGCTTGGATTTTAGTGGTCAAGCAACCAGTGCCTTACAGGGTTCAGAGGCTAATTGGAAAGGGGACAGCCAAGGAGGCGGGTTCTCAACAAGGTCTTGCCATATGAGGATATATGGGATTTGATCTAAGTGGCCCGCACGCCCAGGTAGGAAAATCTTGGACTTTACCCTAGTGATGACAGCAAGTCAGAAGGTCCCTTCGGGTGGCTACCCCACATCAAAGGCAGGCCATTCAGAGTGACACAGAGTAATTAGCTTTCCTTTCCTGATTTCTATACCAAGATCATGGCCCCTTGCTCTAACTTCTTTGAAATTACTTGTAAGGAGAGATAGAGGAGTGCTCTGGGTATTACCCATCCTGTAATAATTTGTAGTCTCTTCCTGTAAAGGAATGTGGGTTAGAATCCCTGTAAAGGAAATCTGATCTGACTTATTAATGATATCTAGTCACAGGCGCACTTTGGCAGCCCTGATCAGAGTTAGCTGCCTGGATCGCGATAGCGCTCGGGCAGCCCAGATCAGAGATAGCCGCTGCCCGCCAAACCGGGGCAGTTCAGATTGCAAGCGCGCACCGGAAGCCCGGGTCAGAGTTAGCTGCCTGGATCGCGATCGCGCTCGGGCAGCCCAGATCAGAGATAGCCGCTGCCCGCCAAACCGGGGCAGTTCAGATTGCAAGCGCGCACCGGAAGCCCGGGTCAGAGTTAGCTGCCTGGATCGTGATCGCGCTCGGGCAGCCCAGATCAGAGATAGCTGCTGCCCGCCAAACCGGGGCAGTTCAGATTGCAAGCGCACACCGGAAGCCCGGGTCAGAGTTAGCCGCTCGGATCGCGATCGCGCTCTGGCAGCTCGGATCGCAAGCATGCACCAGAAGCCCAGGTCAGAGTTAGCCGCTCGGATCGCGATCGCACTCCGGCAGCTCGGATCGCAATCTAGATCAGATGAGAGCCAGGGGACGTCTCCCACCGGTCTCCGCTGGCTGTCCTATAGCGCGTCCACCAGGACTGCGCCAGCTCCAGTTTCAGACCTCGCGAGTCACAGATTCAGATTCAGAACAGACACAGACAGACAAATGGAGACGAGCCGGCTCACCTATCAGTAGATCGATCTTAGTAGATCCATTGACCAGGGGTCTGGTGGGCTTGAGGAATCCCGGACGAGCCCCCAGATGTTATGCCCAGACCGTTTGTTCCCCAAAGAAGACCACCAGAGTCCAGAGTCAAAGCCAAGCGGCAAGGATCTTTACTGCAAGCTCGAACTTGGTCCCTCCATTCCACAGCATACAAGAGGGCCCCGAACAATGCGAGTGCTTGCTTTTTATAGCCCGATGTAAACAGGATATGTAAAGTTACAGGGGAACAAGGTAATTCTCTCAGTTACAGCACATTTAGCATTTTTTATTGGTTCCCGCTGTGTCCTTATCGGGGATTTCCTAGGTGGTGTTTTTCTGAAGTTTGAGAGAAATATGGAGGAATGTGTTTGTGCTGGGCTCAGGAAGTTGGGAGATATATGGGGGATGTGCCTCATTCCTTTCAATGTAACATTAGTATCTTAATCTAAATGGTCCATGAACATTTGTTTTTCATAATGTCTAAAAGAGCTTGCTTAATGCTATACTTGGGGGGCTGCTGAGATAATTTTTCATAAAACATCCCCCACCACAAACATCTTCTCTTGTATTTTCTACCTCTCTAAATGACGCTAAAATTTGTATAAACAATTCTTCTTCTAAACTTATTTCCAACAGTTGATGTTATGGTTGAGATCAGGAATGGGTCTTACCTTAGTATTCCTCAACTCCTTGCTAGCATTCTTGACTAGTCAGGTTACTTTTTAGTTCTCATTGTCCTTAGTTTGTCAGGAGTTGTTTGCAAAATGTCTGTCTACCAAAAAACACTCTTAATTTCTCTGAGGCAGAAACTATGTCTGCTTCCTACAACACAGTATTTCCAGCGCCCATCAGAATGTTTCACATTAAAAGATGTTCTCTACGTTCTCCTTTCCTAAATAAATGCCTACCAGATTTTCTTTCACATAGTAGGAATTTAGACTGATTGCAAAGCCGATTGGACAGGAAATAATTTCTAAAAGAAAACTAGAGTACAGTGGCATTTTGCCTTGAAAGAAAAGCGTTGACACTGTGATAAGACACGCTGATAACAATAATAGAGGTTGAAGTACAGCTTATCTTTTGTTAAAAAAGAAGTTATCTCATGCTGTGAAAACTTGACATGCAAATGAATGTACTAAATTCGTTGGAAGTTCAACTGTAATCTATTTGAATGTTAATGAAGGCTGCTGAGGGATTCTTTATAATCTTTTCTTTTTTTACCTTTACTGTTAAAAGAAGCTCTAAAATTACCTAACAATTGATAATTCTTTACTTTATTTCTCTCATAATATGAATGATAAACTATTCAAGTAATTTATATTTGTATTTTGAATTATGAAATAGAAAAATCAGCTCTGCAAGGAAGTTTCATTGGGACTACCATGTAGTTTTACATTTGAAATTTTTTTAAAAATGCATTTGGCTACATAAATCCCTAAAGAGAGATGTGTTTATACATTGAAAACTTTGTACTGAAATAATTTTCAACATAAAATTGAATTGATGTTAGATATTTTCTAGTGTAATATAGGAAACTGATTGTTAAAAAAATAGTAGTAATTAACCTAATAGAAGTTTTCCTGTTGCTAAAATTGTGGTATTATTTCAGAAACATGTGTTTTTGTTCACACACACATTTAATTTTGAATTAAAATTATACCACAGACAACAAGATGTTAATTCATTATGACACATGAGTGTTTCTTTGTGAATTCCTCACCTCATTTTAATACTGTAAGATTTCAGGATCTTCCTCATGTTTCCCCCAGAGGCTTTTATGATTCACTTTGTCCCTCAAATTATGTTTCACAAACCTGATTCATTGGTCCCTACCTTTTCTCTTTCTATGTACTTGCTGCATTATTCACTTACTCAACAAATAAATGATTGATTGATTGATTGCAAAATGCTATTTTCCCCTTTCCCCCTCTTTTCTGAAAATCATATTGTCATGCACGTCCATGTGAAGAGACCACCAAACAGGCTTTGTGTGAGCAATAAAGCTTCTTAATCACCTGGGTGCAGGCGGGCTGAGTCCGAAAAGAGAGTCAGCAAAGGGAGATAAAGGGTGGGGACGTTTTATAGGATTTGGGTAGGTAAAGGAAAATTACAGTCAAAGGGGGGTTGTTCTCTGGTGGGCAGCAGTGGGGGTCACAAGGTGCTCAGTGGGGGAGCTTTTTGAGCCAGGATGAGCCAGGAAAAGGAACTTCACAAGATAATGTCATTGCTTAAGGCAAGGACCAGCCGTTTTCACTTCTTTTGTGGTGGAATGTCATCAGTTAAGGCGGGGCAGGGCATTTGCACTTCTTTTGTGATTCTTCAGTTGCTTCAGGCCATCTGGGCATATACCTGCAAGTCACAGGGGATGCGATGGCTTAGCTTGGGCTCAGAGGCCTGACACATATTTATCCCAAAATCTTCAACTAGAGTAGCTACTTAGGTACACTTTCATATTTTTATATGATTGCTGCGATTACAAGTCATATATAACAACAACAACAACAATAAAAATTCAGGACAACCAAAACAGATCTCACTCTTAGCCTCTTCAATACCGCTGTCAGAATAATATTGCTGATTCACAGTTTTGACTATTCTATTACTCTGCTCGGAAATCTTGTGTTGCTCATTATTTCTTTACATTAAACAACATTTCTTACTTTCAAGGAAACTCACAAGTCATTACTAAAAAATTTTTACTTGCCATTATTCTTGCTTTTCACTACAAGAACATCTACAAGAACTCTGCCTTCTAGCCAGAAAGTCCATGTGCCATTTTCCCAGGAATGTCTGACAGTTTTCCACAGACCTGTGGCTTGACTCATTCCATCTGTTTGAAATGCCTTTTTAATGCACCTACGTTTTTGATATTTCATCTATACTTTAGCATCAGATTCAATGTATTCTCCTTCCTGGGTCTAAAACACACACGAAAGGATGCAGAAATTTCTGTAAAAGCCTACAAACCTCTCACGCTTCATTTATGTTTCTGACCACATGTTTTCTTGATTATAGTTAGTTGCTGCTGCTCTAATGTCCCCTGCCAGACTATAAAGCCCTGGGACTAGGGATCTTATTTTATTCATATATAAATTTCTCACAGAACCTAATGTGGCAGAACATCTTGCAAACACTCAAATATTTATTTGTTGAGTAAATAAATAATGCAGCAGATACATAAAAAGCATATGAAACAACATTGACAACATCAAGAATTTCAGAAATACGTTAACCATCAAATAATTTACTATCCCTATAGTCATTAGAAAACATTAGTTAGTTATAGTTTCTTGAAGAAGTTTCAGACCATTATTTTATAAAATCTATTTCTAGTTCATATCATTTAAAAACAATAATTTATTTGAATATAAAATGCATATACATAATAGAAATATAAAAGATACAAAATGAAGTAAAAACTATTTTCTAAAGCTTATCCTTCAGTCTGCGTACCCTTTCAAAGAGGCAACCCATTTAACAATTCTATGTTATTAGGTTGGTGCAAAAGTTATTCTGCTTTTTGCAATTAAAATTATTTTTTCCAGGGATAATCTACATATATACAAATTTAGTGTCGTGCATTATTTTGCCATTTTACAGATGTCAGCATACTCATACATGCTATTCTGCAAGCTATTTTTCACTCAAAAATAATATTGGAGGTTGTTTTAAATATTCATACTATCCTTATTGTTTATAATGTTCCTTAGTGTTTATACCATAATCTATCCATATATGACTAGATGCTTATTAATGGGTATGGAGAATTTTTTCCATACTACTGTTATTACAAAACTTGCCACAATAAATGATTTTGTATGTATATCTTTGCACGTATCTATACTACAGCTGGAAGACACATTCCATAAACAGGCATCATTGGTTCAAATTGTTTATTAATATTTCTTTCTATAAATATCATTGAATTTATCTGCATAGATGCTTTACTAGATTTTTATTTCTGCATACCAAAAAATCACAAACTTGTGAGATTAAAACTATATACATTTATTTTCTCACTGCTTCCATGAAACAGCAATGCAGGCTTGACTTAGTCGAGTTATCTGCAAGGCTGCAGTAGGGGTATCAGCTGAGGCTAGAATCTCATCTGAATGCCCAACTGGGAAAGGATCCTCTTCCAAGATCACTGAGTTTGTGGGCTGAATTTGTTATCTTGCACCTAAGGACTGCAAGCCTAACTTTCTTGCAGAGTTGGCTGAAAGTCATCCTCAGCTCCTAGGGGTCATCCTCAGCTCTTTATATTGTGAATCACCCCCACACCCCCATATACACATGTGTCACAAAACAAGCAAGCATGAGAATCTCTCAGCCCAAAGGGAGTTACATCTTAGGTAGTGTAATCATATACACATAATCAAGTATGTCCTGTATATTGTTGTATTCTCTTGGTTAGAAGGACATGACAGGTTATATCCACATTCAAGCAGATTACTCAAGGGCCTAGTTTCCCAGAGACAGAGATCATGAGTGTGTCTGCCACAGATGAGGTTCCAGTTTAGATTACTACCCAATATGGGAGATAGCCTCATACTCCGCATGTTCTCCAAGTGTATTACCAGAATTTTGTTTATTGTTGCAAATCTGAGCTAAAAGTAAACGCTCTTCACTGTAGTTTTTTTCATTTTCTTACAGTATGTGAGTTTTAGCATCTTTTCACATACTTAAATGAAGTAAATATTTTTATTTAATATTTATAGACTGTTCATGGATGCCTACTTTACCAAATGTTAATTGGTTTCCCTTGCATTTTTTTTTTTTTTCGTATTAATATGTAGGAATTATCTACATGGTTTCAAAAAGCTATTTGTCTCCAATAATGTTGCAAATAATCATTATTTGGTCAATAGGTTTGGGGATTTTAAAGAATTTCTTCTGTTTGCAGATTTTTTTTTTCTTTTCATTTTAATATAGTCGAGAATATTACCTAGTTTGAGTTCTATTCCTTCATTCAAAACTAAATTCCAGATGGATAAAGATTTGCATTTTAAAATTCTTTCTTAAAACTAAGAGGAAAAAATAGCACCTCAAGGGGAAATTTCTAATTTGTACTCTACTGGGTGAGTGCCTACCCAGGACTATTTTTGAGAGGGCTGTGCTCAATAAGGCAGGGAGCTGTGCTGAAGTGGCATGCCTGTGATAAACTGCTAGCTGGTGGAAAGGCCTTCACAGAGGCTCTCCAAAGAGTGAACCAAGCCCATATCCCCAGACAAGACAGTCCTAACTCAGCTGTACTCTTTTACCACAAGTGGGAAGCCACTTCAAGCCCACCCACTGTAGCTGAGAGGTATGAGGTTCGCACTCACAAGTCACATCCTCAGTCATGCCTTCCCTGGCCACTCTCTAAAACTTTAACCACATTCACGACACTTTAAATCTCTCTGTCTTAATGTTTCTCCTTTGCTCTTTTCATTATCTGATATATTATTTCATTCATCTTTTTTTAAATTGTCTGTCTTCCCAGTAAAATGTAAACACCATGATGAATGGACCTGGTCAGTGCTGGTCCTCACTGGTTCTCCAGAGTCAAGCACAATACACGGCACACAGAGCAGGGTGTGCTCAGATACATGCTCTTCATTGAACAGTGCATGGGCATGTATTTTTAAAAGAAACATAGAATGCAAACATCTGATAAGAAAGTGAAATTGCAAGAAGATACTTCAAGAAGCAGAGGAAAATTCCCTTGAGTATTTTCTAAATCAAAATTAATGCTGGATGCGGTGACTCACCCCTGTAATCCCAGCCCTTTCGGAGCCTGAGGCAGAAGGATGGCTTGAGACCAGGAGTTCAAGACCAGCCTGGGCAACATGACAAAACTCTGTCTCTACAAACAATACAAAAATTAGCTAGGTGTGGTGGCTCGCACCTGTAGTCCCAGCTACTTGGGATGCTGAGATGGGAAGATCACCAGAGCTTATGAGGTTGAGGCTGCAGTAAACTGTGATCTTACCACTGTACTTTTGCCTAGGTGACAGAGTGAGACCTTGTCTCAGAAACGGAAACAAAAGCAAACAAAAACCTCATGAAATTAATAAAAATATAAAGTGATAAATTAATAAATCAAGAGCTTGAAATTGTGAAACAACAGTAGAATGTGGGCAAAATAAAGTTATTTCCCAAGGAAAAATAGTTAATTCACATTAAAAATCTGTAAAAGAAATTAGAAACAACAAAAAACAGAATAGACAAATTTGAAAGGAACTTTAACTGACATAATATAAAAATTCCTTTGACTATATTTGACAGGTCTCCAAAGGGCTGTTAAGAGCCAGGGGGCAATTTCTGCCTGCAACCGACAGGCATTTAGAACTTGATAGATTCCAATAGAGAACATAATTACTCCATGAGAAAAAAATAGGTGGTCTACATGAATTTGGTCATTTTCTCCTTTTCATATTATGTTGTTGTCTTAAATAAACCTTATTTGAAATAATCAAAAGGCCCATTTATAGAAATATAAGGAAAAGGTTTTCCTTGAATAGTCAACATAATCTCTATTTAAATATGTATTTATTTGAATTGGATTCTTCAATTTCAGCTGATAGAAATCGAAGCTTTATTATAGAATTTTCAAAAAGCCTCCTCTGTTTAAATTTATTTTGCTAATAACTAGACAATTTCAGAATTATTTAAACCTAATATTATTATTCCATTATTTTTTGACATAGGCCCAAACATTGAGAACATTAAATGCAAATTAAAAGCAGTAAACTTAAAATAAAAATATAATCAAAGATAATTTTTAAATGTAAAATAAATAAATACATAAATAAATAAAACTCCAACAAATCACGGCATTACAAGTTCATGGGTAACCAGAGCAATAATGTCGTTAAACATGGTATTGAACTGAAAACTCATTGGCCAGTGAGCCAAGTCTTGGCCTACCAATTCCATGCCACTACCTCACCCCCATCTTTCCTTAGGACCCACTGATGGGAGCAGAACATGAACATTCTAAGCTTTCTTTTTTTTTTTTTAAAGGAGGGAGGAGAAAGTAATGAAGACGTGCATTATTCTACTTCAGGAAAAGCAGTATACAGTAGTCTCAATATTTGCAAGAAAAGGTCTAGGACTAAAGGGTCCCATAATTTTTAGATATATGCTGCCGTTCATTTGCCAAAACCTGTTTAACAACTGACCTCAATTAAACTAGTAATCCTGAAGGTTTATTAACAATTCTACTAGAACAGAGCACATGGGGTTTTATCTTATTTTGTTACCACAGTATCCCCAACATTTAAACAAACAGGCAATCCATATTACTCAAGCACTATCGATTTGATGCATGTAGGTAAGACTTTTATTTTTATTATTCCAACAAGTAGAAGAAAGTTCTCATAAAACTAATGGTGACTATTTCTGGTGAGAGGGTGAAATAAAAATGTAATTTTCTTTAGGTAACAGATGAGGATTTTCACATCACCTTTTTTAATCTTGTGAAATGTAATTTTTTTATAACCATTGAAGTTTGACTTTGAATTCCACTCTATTTGATAAGAGAAAAAGACGATCCTTTCAATTTCAGGAAAACGCAGTACATTCTTTTATTTTCCCAAATTTATTTCATAATTAAAATTTTTCAATTGAAAATTAAAGCTCCATCAATTCCATTACACCCCATATCTTCATCTTCCTCTCCCGAGACCCTGTTCGCATTTATCTGCCTGTTGGCTGCAATCACTGAACCCTGGACACTGTGATTCTGACTTTTCCTTTCACTCATCCCCTGGACGCATTAAGGCATTGCTGCCATGTTGCTCACGTGATCATAGTGACTCTATTCTCTGATGCAAGGTGGGACACATAGCTTCTGGAAAGAGTCCACAAATGCCTCTGGACTATACCTTTGGAAGATAGGCCCAAGACCCACCACTCTCAAATACTGCAAAATTATCTGGGATTTCTTCCCTCAGTACACCCCATCAAAGCTCTGTCTTGAAGAAGGTGAGTCACTTTTCAGGAGCATTCATCTATAGTTAAATCTATACTGTTTATTCCAATTGTCCATCAGCCATTTAACTTTTTCTCATTTGGTGCTGTAAACCAAAGTCCTTCATTGTTACATAGTACTTCTAAAGCCAACATTTGAGATACTCATCTTCAAAGCCTAAGGTCCACAGTCTAAGGGGAAGTGATCCACATTTGAACTTCTATTTCTATTTACCTTGTTTTTAATTATTTTATATATATATATATGTTTAATTATATAAAATTTCTAATGTATATAACACTTTACTATGGAAATATACACATGATTTATAAATATATATATCTACATTAGTGTTGGTGCCCCAAGCATTAATAAAATTGAGCAATCCAAAATATGACACTCCTGCAGTTTGGAACACACTTATGTATCAAGACCTGCAGAGAAACACAAAGGCTAGTTGTCTAAAAATCAAAAATTCTCTCTTGCAAGGGAAAGCTTTTTTCTTTAAGGCCATTGTCTTCCCTGTGAATTTAAATAGTCTGTTTTGCAACTCAAAGACTATAATTTCTTTTCTGTTGTTGTTTTTTTCTGTGTTTTACCAAATCTAGAATAACACTCTCTGCATAGACTGTTTTTATCATTTTACCTTAGAAAATAATTATTTCAGCAGTTTTGTCTATAATGTACTTTGTAATTTATTTTCCTCTACTTATAATTTTGGAAAATTTGATTCATACTGAGGAGTTAAAACAATGGCATGTGCCAGACGTGGTGGCTCATGCCTGTAATCCCAGCACTTCAAGAGGCTGAGGCAGGTGAATTACCTGAGCTCAGGAGTTAGAGACCAGCCTGGCCAACACATCAAAATCCATTCTCTACAAAAAATATAAAAATTAAGAGGGTGTGCTTGCCTTACCTGTAGTCCAATCACTTCCCTCCCAGAGCCCCCTCCACACATGGGGGTTATGGGGATAAGAATTTGACATGAGATTTCCCTGGGGACACAGATCCAAACCATATCAATTTTACAGTAAATTTATATATTACATATATCACAGAAAGCAATCATTAATTATGTTGATTATATCATACCCTTCTTTATTTTGAATGTAGAAGCCATGTTAATATTTCTTATAATTTCTGGAACCACAACTTTATAAAGTTGGCTTCTGTGCTACTTTTGCACAGATATCAATCATTTTATAGCTTCATTTTGATTATAATATTTAGCATAACACTATCCTTCTTTGTCATATTTAATGCTTTATGGAATGAATACTGATTTTTTTCTTGACATGAGTATTATAATTTCTGCCTTTCTATTATTTCCCCCAACCCCACTTTATTTTTTTTTAACCTATTCTCTAATTTTTAACTTTCTGATTTTCTTCATTTTAGGAGTGTTTCTTGTGTATAGCATTTTTGGGGTTGTGTTTTGTAAGCCGATTTGAAGTCTTTGTTTGTTAATAACTGAGTGAAATCAGTTGGCATTTATTTATATAAATGATTTTATTGTTCTCACTCCATCAAATTATTTTGTTTGTGTGATTTTTTTTCTCCATGCAGTCTTTAATTAATTTATTTAATTATTTAGCTTTATTTTGAGTCATTATAGATGCTTGCATTTTTGTGTTGTTTTCTCTATATGGACCAATATGTTTTATAGTGCTTTCAATCTTTTTTTCTTATTATGTGTCTAAAATTTGGTTTCAGTTTTATGTGACTTACTTGACTCCTACTTCTCAACTATGTGACAATGAGTAAGATTATACTACTTTCTCTTTTTGTTTACCCTACACTTTTTCAGTTTTTATATTGTAATATTTCTGTGTTGTTATATCACTTTACATATTATTTTCCCACATTTGTTTTAGTATTATATCTGCAATTACATATATTCACTTCCCTCCACCAGTTCCTTTGAAAATTTCTCCCATCAACTCCTGATTGAATGAGCCAGGTCTCTTAGTGGAATTCTTGGCATCGTTAGTGAGTACATATTCCCTTAATTTATGCATACTGAAAACTATTTTATAGACTTAAACTTTGAAGGTCATCTTAGCAGGACATAAAAGTTTTCTTCAAGATTTTCCCTTGATTTTATTGAAAGAGCTGATTTCATTAGAGTGTAATGCCAGCTTGATTTTCTTTCCACTGAGGAAAATGTGGTCTTTTTGTGTAGGGCCCTGATAATTATTTCTATCTATTATTAACATCAAATAATTTTATAAATCTATGTCTTGATTGTAAAACTCTGGACACATTTTTGAAGCTACAGGATAGTCTTCTAAAAATGTAGATTCTGGCTGAGTGCAGTGATTCATGTCTGTCAATAGCCTGTCAAGACTGAGATGGGAGGGTCCCTTGAAAACAGGAGTTGAAGACCAACTTGGGAATATAGCAAGATCCTGTCTCTACAAAAAATTTTAAAAATTAGTTGGGAGTGGTGGCATAAGCCTGTAGTCCTAGCTACTTGGCAAGTAAGTTAGGAGAATCCCTTGATCCTAGGAGTTCGAAGCTGCAGTAAGCTATGATCAAGTCACTGCACTCCATTCTGGGCGACAGAACAAGACCAAGGCCTTGTCTCAAAAATTTTAATTAAAAATAAAATAAAACGTAGATTCACATCTTTTACTTCCCAAAGTAATTATTGCATTAAAGTATTAAATGTTGATGTAGCAATTTTCTCCTTCAGTTTCTTTTAAAATATAGTGGATTTTTAAACTTTTACACAGAAAATTATCTTTCTGATACATTTTATATCATTTAAGATAATTTATTTCATTTTTTTTTTTTTGCAGTGATTTTATCACATTTTTGGTCAAATTTATTTCTCCTTTGGTTATTTTGCAATTTAGCACAATATAATGATTTGGCCTTCTTTTCTAATTTATGTCTTGGGTTGTTTAATTTTTCGTTTCATTTCTTTCTAATTTGCTTATTTATTTTGATTTTGTTCATATATGTTTGCAGTGTTTTTGTTTTTATTTTTTTTGTAGTAATGAATAAGTAATTTTATCGTATCTACAACTGCTTATTTAAAATACTGTAATTTGGTTTCAGAGGTGGTAAAGTTTTTTTCCTTGTTTGTGATTTACATTTATAGGGGAATTTTTATCATCTATATGTTAATTTTCATATCCCATTTTCTTCTTATTGTAGACATTTATTTCCTATTTTCTTTGTAATATCTTATTTTCCTTGATTAGATACAATTATTATATATGGATGAAGTGAATGCTTTGGAAAATTTACTTACAAGTTACATGCTATCCTTCAGTCCTTGGTTTGAAGTTATCAAAATTTTTTATACGATAGGAAAAGATTTATATGACATAATATATTCCAGACATTCATTTATTTAACTGTAAAAGATACGAAGCAGATAAAAGAAGACACAACGAAAAGCAAGTGCCTCAGAAGCTCATGAAAAATGTCAGGCATAAACTCTAAACTCTGTCCTCCACCAACCACCACATGGGATGGCACTGGTGGCAAGAGATGATTTCAAGCTACACCCTCCATTCCTTAGCCTCATATTATAGTCACCAACCTATCAATTGTGTCATAGTTAGTAATTCTGATATCTAGATATCAGTTAATATAACTTAATTATCTTAACTGAATACATTCAGGTGGCAGTATTGCAAACAGATAAACTGAAAGTCATTTACGTGCTCTGCCACAAATTTGGTACAAGATTTAGGGAGTCAACATTTTCCTAAAGAAACCTACAACTCCATAATCCAATCATCATAATGGAGATTTTATAAGCTGAAATTAATTACTGAGAATGCAAAACTATGGAATATTATTTCAAAATATTATCCAGTAACCCTTATATTTCTCTATTTTATTGCAGCTTTTAAAAATGGCATACATCCATTTATAATTTAAATTAATTTTTAACCAAATATAAATTATTTTCAAATATACATGGGCATATATCTGTCACATTACGATCATATTGGATCAATAATATCATTCTTTGATATCTTTTGTAATATTCAAGTTTATTTTTAAGTTTTCCTCCAAAATTTTAGTAATATTATTACTTGATATTTGCCTATGGTTAGAGAAGGTATATAGCAAACATCTAACACACTTTTTTGACTTCTAGGACAGTGAACTCCTATGTCACTAATCTCTGTCAAGGGGCTGATTTTAATCTCTTGAATCTACGACTGAATCCTGATCTCCCAGACAGGTGGCTGGTGCATAGAAGCTACTTACCAGTTATTTTTGGAAAGTTGAATAAATATTTGAATGTAATCACAAGAGGCGTATGCACCATCATTTTTTTC
The DNA here is from genome assembly GCF_003255815.1 of Theropithecus gelada. Lineage (NCBI taxonomy): Eukaryota > Metazoa > Chordata > Mammalia > Primates > Cercopithecidae > Theropithecus > Theropithecus gelada. The sequence goes on along the minus strand of NC_037673.1, from coordinate 11,998,182 downwards.
CATTTTATGGAAAAGACTGTTGACCTTGCCTGTATCTATATACAATATCTGAGTTGGATTAATAACCATTTTAGCTTTATAATATTCTTAGGTGATAACATAAAGGAGGTTTATCATTGGAGACAAACTGAAAGGAAGTTTAACGTCTTAAACTAGCTAATACTCATGTAACACCTAATATGAATCTAGGCAATCTCACTACCACAAATTAAGTGCACAATAGTAGAGAAAAAAGCAGTAAGAGAGTGAATATAGACATTAGTTAATGCAGGAAGCAGTGCCTATAAAAGTGTTTTTATTACCTAAAAGCTACACAGTAAATAAAAGAGCACCCACCACTGGTTACAAGGAATCCACGTGGAAAAAAAAAACAAAAACAAAACAAAAAACACTAAAATGCAATTTAAGGTAACATTTTTGAGGGTCTGCAGATTAGGAATAAACATTTTTCCAGGTGAAAATTCTATAAAAAGGAAAATGAAATCCTGTGACCTCACTTAGGGTATGCTGGGCACTGGGGGTTGCTGAAAACATGGCATCCTAGGAGCGAGGCATAAATGAGATTGTCTCCAGAGGGGTGAGAGAAAATACCTCTTATTAAGCTGGCTATGTCCTGTGATCTTTGCTATGGCTTTGGATGGCTTACACTTGGAGACACAAATCAGTCATAGACTTTCAAAAGCCAAGAAAAGTAGTAGTTTCTGAGAATGACTATCTCGGTCAAGACATTTATTCTTCTTTCAGAACAAGTCAAAACACTTTCCCACCCAGGATCTCAACCTTGCAATGCCCTTTTGTGACTGTCAAGTTTAAAGAAGTGGCTTTTGTTATACTGAATAAACTTCACATGCAGAGGGAGGCTATGAAAATCTCTTGCGAGGCTGCTGGTGGAAGAGACCATGAGTTACAAGATACGAAATTTAACAATAAAGGAAATTCTTCTGTTATATTTAGCCTGATAATTATGAAGTACTGACAAAATGATTTTTAAGCACTGAAAATACATTATGCATCAGTTTAGTGGATCAGCTATCGAATCAACTAAAATGAGAAAGAAAAATTCACAGAACATATCTGATTCTATTTTTGGAAGTTTGCCACTTCGTCTTTCTTGAAATGTTTTTTCACTAAAAACTTTCAAGCCATGTAAAGGTTCTTCTTTAGATACATACATTCCAATGTCAGTTTACCTTTTCCCCTTAACGGTTATTTGTCTTGTACAAGTGTAGAGGGCAGCAGCTTGTATCACAAGCTGTAACAGCTAATGTAACATGCCTGTAACAGCTAATTCTTTCTGTATGCTGTGTCTCTCCCACCATATTCTTTAGCCTGGGTTCTAAATCTCTGTGTTGAATTGACCACTGGGAAAGCAGTCACATGGGCAAAAGCTCCGCCCATCACAAAAATCTCAGCAGATGAGTTGGGGTGGCGACACAGGGAAAGCTTCATCCCCCTATCCCACATTTGGTCTGGTGATAACTGAATTCAAATATTTCTGCATGAATTAGGGTGTATGGGAAGGGAAGGAAATGTTAAAGACAGAAAAATAACTTAAAATTTTACCTTAAATTTTAAATTTAAATTTAAAAATCTTAAAATTTTACTTTAAAATTTTAAGGGATGGAGGGCAATGGTGTTGGAAGGCAGGAAGGACATCTGTCTGACATAGTGTTGAAGGGCCTATCTCCTGAGTCAGACCATCCAGGCTTGACCACAGTTTGGGCCTTCCTAGCTGTGCAGTACTAAGAAATTTGCTTACTACTCTGAGACTCAGTTTACTCATCGATAAAAGGAGAATCTTAATAGCACCAGAATCATGATGATCATGGAGTTATTATGAGGGCTAAATAAAATGAATCATCTGTAGCAAAATCTGACACATGAATAGTGATAAATAAATCTTAGCCAACTTCAAATGTTTTCTCCAGGTAACAGCAACAAAAAGTTCACAAATTTATCTTGGTTCTTTAAATAAACTGTTAGGGAGAATACAATTCTAATTATCTATTGAGTTATGTACGTCTTTGATTTACTTCCTTTTATCATCTACCCTCAACAGTAGGAAAGTAGAGTTTTGTTTTCATCATTTTACTAAAAATGGAAAACAAGCTCTGCAGAGTTAAGTGAATTTTCCAATGTTATAGACATTCAACTCTGACAGTAATTATTTAGCTATATAAATATATTTCTTTACTTTAGAGGTATTAACCTAATTGCTAATTATACACACACACACACACATAACGTAGAGAAAAAATTATATCAACGTGAGTAACAAATAGTCTCTTAATTTCTAGTTCTCTATCATAATAATTAAAACATTGATATTTATCATTTTTCTTTGTTACATTTTTGCAGAATTTAACTTTTCTTCCTTTGTATTATGTTGAACCATTTGAAACGGCCATTTGTGATCATCTGTGACCTACAAAACAGCAATTTATTATGACTCAAACTAATACATAATATCAAGATTATGCAGAATGCCCCAAAATAAGACATCAAGGTGTGAAAGATTTCACCTACATTAGACTTCCCAGGAGGAAAGGATGAACAGAAATGTAATTTATCTTCATCTTTTCTCCCTCTTCCCTACCTACCTCAACACTGTATATGATGTATAGATCAATTTTAAAGTTTAGGGATAAAGTAAAAGGCATCTCTCAACATATATTAAAGGTCAAAATACACTGTATTACAAAATATTCGCCAAACAGCAATAATGAAGCCTAATATATAAAAAATATTTTTGGCTTAAGAAATTCTCTGGGCCGGGAGCGGTGGCTCACGCCTGTAATCCCAGCACTTTGGGAGGCCGAGGCGGGCGGATCACGAGGTCAGGAGATCAAGACCATCCTGGCTAACACGGTGAAACCCCGTCTCTACTAAAAATGCAAAAAATTAGCCGGGCGAGGCGGCGGGCGCCTGTAGTCCCAGCTACTCGGGAGGCTGAGGCAGGAGAATGGCGTGAACCCGGGAGGCGGAGCTTGCAGTGAGCTGAGATCCGGCCACTGCACTCCAGCCTGGGCGACAGAGTGAGACTCC